>NC_052622.1:28460219-28630225 GCF_016545825.1 Eucalyptus grandis | reverse complement strand
CTTGACTGTTTTTGAGAGCTGCAATCACTCTTGGGTCACGTAGCATCTCGTAGACAACTGTGAGGTCCCACTGGGCTTGAGTGGATCCACGGTTGTTCAGACTTTGGATTGAGTAGCATAGTTGTGCCTAATCTGCACATCCTCAGTTATCAGTCTATCATGTCCAGTGCAAGTCTATAGGTTTGCTTATAGTCATTGTTCTGCAAAGATATTGGTGAACCTTTACTTGACTCTTCTGCTATCAGCCGCATTTCATTGTGATGAGATGAGTTCTATGTTAATAACTTGGTTGTGACTTGTTTGTAAGTTGTAGAGTTCTCATGGGTGCTGAATTTTACATGGTCCAATTTATATGAGTTGGGGGAGTATAATTTGGGTCATAAAGGGGAATGTAATTTAGGTCATTCGTAGGTTAGAGCTGCACTAACAATGAATTTGGCAAATAATATGTTAAGGGAAATTAAAATTCGTTTAGATTAAACCTTTGAACTTGCAGTAAATTATATTTGAGGTCATCCATGCTTACTAAAAATCAACTCGGCCTCTTTTTACTCGTGGGCTAAAGTGAAAGGCATTTGACTTGTCTGCTTCCTTTATTGTTTTCCTGGGCTGTATTGGCTTTTCATATTTTGAGGCTTCTGTTGGAGAAATCTTCCTGGAGTATTTTGAAGCTGACAAAATGTTTCCATCAGTCTAGTCTGAAGATTTGCGGACTCTACTATTTAAAGTCTGAAGACCTCCGGACTGCTAGACTCAAGACTCAAAGTCTATTCTCATTGACAGTTTCTAATCCGTCAAAGAATGGCTATCCAGAACTGGGTGTTTTATTAAGGATTTGACCTTATCGACTGGAGAAGATCTATTGGCTGGATATGACATAACATAATCTTTTATTCGAATCAAGATTGATTAAGGATCCAATGATTGGCGAAGTATACTTGGAAGGTTCTACTTATGGAAACTGAGATCCTGATTGTATGGGCGAGCAGGATTGATGGGCTATCGACATGTTCCTTTAATAGCTCGAATGATCTTCCTAATTGATTTTGTCCAACGGGTAGATTGGAGGAATTCCTTTGGTAAGTGCCAACAGGTATGATGGCATAAGGGAGTATATAAGGAAGACGTTCCAGTTGTTCAAGTGAGTGTGCGATAGAAGAATTCCAAAGTCTGAAGCTCCTTGTTCTTAGTCAATTCATTTTTTGAGCGAAATCTTATACGCAAAAGAGAGTCTATATTCGTGAGAAACCTTGAGGAAGTGTGGTAGAATATCTACACTGTGGAATCAAGGGAGATCTTTGCTGTAACATCTCTTTTGTTCATAGTGAAATCCAGCCGGTGGGCTGTCAGTGTAGAAGAGTGGACGTATGCTTGGAATAAGCCGAACCACTATAAACATTGTGTTCAATTTTCTCTTTCCTACTCTCTGCTTTACTTTGATCATAATTCGTTTTGTTAACAAAAGGAGAACTTCTTTTCTATTGTCTGTTTAATATTGCTCTCTTATCTCGAGAATTTTTTTTTTCACCTATTCGCCCCCTTCTGGGTGCTTATACTAGCTATCTCAATTGGTATCAGAGCCTGTGTACTCACTTTGTTTGAAGTGTTTTACTTCTGAGTTAAAGATCCATGGCTAGTATGTTGGCTCCAAGGCTGGTAGAAGGGCAAAGTAATACCAGACCGCCTTACTTTGATGGAAAATGATTACAACATATGGAAAAACAAGATGAAGGCGTTCCTAAGATCAAAGGATTCTCTAGAATGGGACGTTGTAGACAAATGAATCATTCCTAAAGCTGCACCTGTCTCAGAGAGAGGAAAATATACTGTTGAGTCTAATGAAATGACTTAGGAAGAGATAATCAAGAGACAAGCTCTTGATGCAAAAACAATTTATTCTTTATATTGTGCTTTATCACCTACTGAATATAACAGAATATCTTCTTGTGTTACATCGAAAGAAGTCTAGGATATATTACATATTACCTATGAAGGAACCGATCGAGTGAAAGAGACCAGAATCAACATTCTCCTCGGTCAATACGAAGCCTTCAAAATGAAATCAGGAGAATCTATAACTGACATGTTTAGTCATTTTACAGAAATCGTGAATGGTCTTAAAAATCAAGGTCAACCAATTTCTGATCCCATGAAGGTAAACAAGCTTCTACGTGGACTCTCTAAGGATTGGAATCACATAAAGACCTCAATAAGAGAGACACAAAGAATCATGCCACTATCTGTTGATGAGTTGGTTGGGACTCTTCAGTCTTATGAAGTGGAACGAATCAATAAAGACGAAGATCCTAAAGGTAAGAAATCCATTGCATTAAAATCCAAAGATGATTCTCGATGTTACGATTCTCAAGACGATATGGATGATGAGGAGCTTGCTCTCATGATAAGAAGATTCAAAAGCTGAACGAGAAAGGAAGAAGATTCAATCCAAAGAAAGAGTTTTCAAAAGCAAAGACTAAGTCTCGTTGAGGATGATGAATCAAACAAAGATGTAGTATGCTTTGAATGTAATAAAAAGGGACACATCAGACCCAACTGTCCTCTTCTAAGGAAGAAGAAAGGAAAAGCTGAAAAGTATCGAAATGCTCTTAAAGCAGAAACCTGGAGTGATACAGAGTGTGAAGAAAGTGATGATGATTATGTCAATATATGTTTGATGGCACAATCGGATTCAGATTCAAACTCCGAGACTGAATCAAATTCAGATAGTGAATTTGAGGTGAGTAACTTTAAAATCCCTATTAAAGTTTCTAAATACATTGATGAGTTGTGTTTTAGTCTTAAGACTTCTCTTAAAAGGATTTCCGAACTCAAAAGAGAAAATTCTACACTAAAACAACAAGAAAATGTTTTAAAAGAAAAGGTCAAAGTTTTAGACAAAAATGTTTCTACCTTGAAAGAAAATGAAGGCAATCTTTCAAAAGAAAATGCATTCTTGAAAATGATATCTCAAATATTTCTAAAAGATTTTCTATAGGATCTGAGAAACTGGAAAAAAAAATTTATGTTCAAAGACCTTATTTCAATAAATCTGGTTGGGAATGAATGCGAAACCATTCCTTTAATTGATTTCCTAAAGTGAAGGAAAGAATTCAGCAAAGACCCACAAGAGATGCTTACAAAAATCATTTTAAAAGATCTTTGTAAAACCAAAGAGGTCGCAATGCTCTCGATGTTCAAAGTGCAATAGTGCGATCATTTTGAAAAAGAGTGTCCTATGGTTTGGAAGCCCGTTAAGAAAGTATGGGCAAAAACTGTATATCATACTAACACCAATGGACCCAAGAAGATATGGGTACCAAAGAAAGTTTGAATCTCTTTTTTAAATGCTGGTCACTATCAAGAAAAAGGTAAATGGTATCTGGATAATGGATGCTCAAGACACATGACAGGAGATTCAAATTGCTTCATAAAGCTCGTTCAAGTAAATGGTGGAAAAGTCTCATTTGGAGGAAACAGCAAAGGAAGAATTGTGGGATTTGGAACTGTAAAGATTGGAAACCTCATAATCAGCAATGTTTCTTTAGTTGAAGGACTCAGCTACAATTTGCTCAGTATTAGTCAGCTGTGTGATACCGGTTTCAAAATCAACTTTCAAGAGGGAATATGTTCAGGAACCAGTAAAGATTCTACTCAATCATTCATGGATCGAAGACATAGAAATATCTACCTCTTGGATGTGAAACCAGATGAATCGCAATGTTTAATCTCAATTCAAGACGAAGCGAACTTATGGCACAGAAAGCTTGGGCACATCAATATGAAGCAGATAGCCAAAATTTCAGTAAAGAAACTTGTTCGTGGTCTACCCAATCTATCATACCAAAAGTCTGATCTATGTACACCATGCATATTTGGAAAACAGGTAAGAAATTCCTTTAAACCAATAAATCAAGTTTCCACTAACCGTGTACTGCAGCTTCTGCATATGGATCTCTTTAGACCAACCAGAATACAGAGCATTGGAGGTAAGAAATATTGCCTAGTAATTGTGGATGACTACTCACAATTTACCTAGGTATATTTCCTAGCAAGTAAGTCTGAAACCTTTTCTTACTTTGAAAAGTTTGCTAAAAAGATTCAAAATGAGAAAGGGTATGTTATTTCAAGTATAAGAATAGACCATGGAGGTGAATTTGAAAATCAAGATTTTACAAAATTTTATGATGAATCTGGTTTTCAGCATATGTTCTCCTCTCCATATACTCCAGAGCAAAACGGAGTTGTGGAAAGAAAGAATAGGTCACTTCAAGAAATGGCTAGAACTCTTTTAATTGAAAGTAACATCTCTTCACGTTTTTGGGTGAAGCAGTTTCTACAAAGATGTTATATCATTAATAGAGTTTTTCTAAGACCTATTCTAGAAAAAAAAAACCCCTATGAGTTATTCAAAGAAAAGAAGCCTATTGTTTCATATTTTCATGTGTTTGGATGCAAATGCTTTATATTGAAAAATGCAAATGATCGAGTTGGCAAGTTTGAAGAAAAGTCGATGAAGGCATCTTCCTTGGATATTCAACCACAAGCAAAGCGTATAAAGTCTACAACAAGAAGACTCAATCTGCGGAGGAATCAATGAATGTTAAATTCCAAGATTCTATGCAAAATGAATCTATTCGAGACTCATCTTGAAGAATCTGAACCTCCTCCAGACTCTACAAAGTCTAAATCTCAAGAAGCATCTCGACTTTGAAAGACCAAAGAACAAGTGATTATTGAAGATTCAAATGAAGGAAGTGATCATCAATCTAACAAATCAACCAAGAATCGGAAGCATAAGTCCAAATATCCCAAAGATCTCATTATTGGCGACATTAATGAATGAATTTGCACAAGATCCAAAAGGCGCGAAGAGTCTAGTGATGTGGCTCTTATTTCTGAAATAAAACCCAAAAGCATAGAAGAAGCTTTATCTCGATGAAAGGTGGATTGAAGCTATGCAAGAAGAACTCAGCAATTTAAAGCATTAATGATGTCTGGGAGTTGACTCATAAACCAAAAGGTAAATCTATTATTGGAACTAAATGGGTTTTCAGAACAAGATGGACGGAAAGGAAAGGTCATAAGAAACAAAGCAAGACTCGTGGCCAATGGATATACGCAAGAAGAAGGGATAGACTATGACGAGACTTACGCACCAGCAATAAGGTTAGAAGCAATTCGATTATTACTTGCTTTTGCTTGTTATAAGAATTTCAGGTTATTCCATGGACGTCAAAAGTGCTTTCTTGAATGGATTTATCCATGAGGAAGTCTATGTGGAACAACCACCTGGGTTTGAAGACCCAAGGAAACCAGACTCAAAGATTCGACCGAAAAATGCCTTATATGGTCTAAAGCAAGCACCTCGAGCTTGGTACTTGAGCTTGGTACGACAGGCTGAGTAAGTTTTTAATTCAAAATGGCTTTGTTAAAGGTAAAGTAGACACTACTCTATTTATTAAAAGAGAAAACAAAAGTTTTTTGCTTGTTCAAATATATGTAGATGATATTATTTTTAGATCCTCTAATAAAAGTTTGTGCAATAAATTCTCTAAGTCTATGCAGGATGAATTTGAAATAAGCATGATGGGTGAACTAACCTTCTTTCTTGGACTTCAAGTGAAACAATTGAAGGAAGGGACTTTTATTCATCAAGAAAAATATGCTAATGATCTTGTCAAAAAGTTTGGACTGGATAATTGCAAAAAGGCTGATATACCAATGTCAAGTTCCTTGAAGATAGACAAATATGAAGGAGGAAAGAAAGTTAATCAGAAGCTATATAGGAGTATCATTGGTTCACTTCTTTATCTTACTGCTTCTAGACCTGACATTTTGTTTAGTGTTTGCATTTGTGCTAGATTTCAAGCAGACCCTAAAGAATCTCATCTAAGTGCTGCAAAGCGTATTATCAAATACATTACTTCAACCTCAAGTCTTGGTCTTTGGTATCCTAAAAAGGGAGACTTTACTTTTCTTGGATACTGACGCAGATCTAGCTGGTTGCGAGTTGATAGAAAGAGTACTGGGTACTTGGCCAACTACTTGGAAGCAGGATGTGTCTTGGTTTTCAAGGAAGCAAAATACGTAGCTCTTTCTACAAAGAAGCAGAGTATCTAGCTCTTGGAAGTTGTTGTTCACAAATTATGTGGATAAAATAACAGCTAAGAGACTTTGGAATTGAAGATTCATGCACGGAGATTAACCGTGACAAACCAGCGCAATCAATCTCACCAAAATCCAATTCTTCACTCAAGAGTAAAGCATATAGAGATTCAACATCACTTCATTAGAGATCATGTTCAAAATGAAGAAGTTTCGATTCAGTTTGTTGACTCAAAGAACCAACTGACGGATATATTCACAAAGCCTTTGGAGAAAAATCAATTTGAAATCATCCGTTCCAAACTCAACATTTTGAGGTTTGAAGAAGTTAAAGTCTAGAGACTCTCAGACTCAGACAAACAAAATTTTGATTATAAGTTATTCTCTCTCATATTAAATCTCGGAAAGGTACGATCATCTATCTTTAATTGATTTTTGCTACTTTCAAATTTCCGTGATAAGTGCAATCTTTCTTTTTCAAAAAGGAGTTAATTTTTAAAATGGCAGTTATCTATTCCTTTTAAAAAGGTGGTTATTTTTAAAGGGCATCTTTTTACTTTCCATTACGACGCTTTGTATGCCTCTCTTCGACTGATTTATATATTGTCCATTCCTCTTCGTTTTACTCTAAAAACCCTAAAAAGCATCGATCTTCCACTCCTATCTTCTTCTCTTGTTTAATCTTCGAAAAAGTTGTCATCTTTCTTGGGAAAGTCAAGTTTGGAATCTTTCAAAGACTGTGAAAGATGTCGTCTCAAATGAAGTCTTCGAGGATTGCAAGTAGGGGACCGCAAATGCGTGAGGGGCCTACGCACTTTGATCTCACTGAGGAAGAAGAGTCTCCCAATCAGCAGCAGAGCCCACAATATTCTCAGCAGTGTCATTCTCCTCCATCTAGTCCACAGGATGTTGCTCATCGAGAAAATGAAGAAATCATCGAAGGCGCAGAAACTATAAGAATTCGAAAGTCCTCTTTTATTTATAAGCTTTATCGTGCTTTAAAGAAGACCGGTACTCCATTGAACTACATCGATGAGTTTATTAAGGACAAATGGTATGGAAATGAGTACATCTTTTACGAAATATGGAGCGTTTGGGAATTGCCCCGGGGTTGGCGAAGAAACCCTTGCTAATATCCCAAGTGATCCGCGTGTTGGAGGGTTGAATCAGCCAGATGGGAATAATGATGATAAGATGTACAATCAGTTTCCACCGAGAATGGGTGTTGCGGCAAAAATTCGGGACAAAAGGATTGACTTGTTTCGATCGGAGGAACAAAAGCTTTTATACTCTAAGTTGTTGAAGCATGGGGTGATAAACCCTAGAAGTGTGGATTTTAATTTCCTTGATGCTGTGAATGTCAATTTGAGGGAAAATTCAGTCTTCTTCAACTTGAGCAGTTTGTTCTAATTCTACGTAAGCCTATGCCGAACTCACCGCATATTTCTATTCGAACCTCAGCTTGGATGCAAATTGATTCTCTTTTTAGTGTCTGAGATCAGGACTATGTGGTGGATGTAGATATGTTGGCTGATGTCATTGGGGTTGAGAGAGGGAGATATCAACCTATCAATGTCTCTATTGCTCGTGCTATGTTGTAACTTGTTAAGGATAGAAAGACAGAGGAAAAGATTTCCTACTCGAGGATGAGTGCATTTAACATTCTGCTTCACACGATTGTCATTAATTGCCTCAGACCAAAATCTACTTCAAAGACTGATGTTTCAAACTCAGAGGCAAAGCTGATGTATGCTATCAATGCTGGGAAAAAGTTTTCTCTTCCTCACACTATTATGTTCCACATGTATAGAGCAGTAGTGAAGGAAAAAGGTCAACTTCCTTATCCAGGTCTTGTGACAAAGTTATTCAGACATTTGAATGTTTAGCCTCCACGAATTCTTTGTACTCGATCTTGTGATCAAATGGTGGTAGGACTAAAAATGGTGTCTAAAATGCGTCTGAATGAACTCAACAAGGCGTTGGAGAAATTCATGGAGAAACCCCTATCAAAACTCATCAAACCTCTTCGGCTGCAAAAGAAAAGGGAATGAGCCCATGGTTGCTCCATCCAAGAAAAGAAGAGCTCTCATCGTTGAGGATGAAGATGATGAGGAAGACATCACCATTTTTGTTATGGCATTGAGGAATCCTGAGTCGCTTTTGTTCCTAATCAATGGAACGACAAGAGAAGACTCAAAACAAGGACTGAGAAAGAGAAGATTTGGAAGCGAGAGGAGAAAGAAGCAAAGGAGAGAGAAGAAGAAGAAAGAGATGCTGAGGAGGAAAGAATTAAAAAAGAAGAAGAAGAGAAAAGAGATCAAGAGGAAGGAGAGCATGAGGAACACTCTTCTCCACCCGGAGACATGGAAACAGGGGGAGACCGTGAGAAAAGAGGAATGTCCTCATATCCTCGCTACCAAAGGAGTCGCTCTCCCGAAAGATCCAGAGGACATCTATACCTCTCAATTTCCGAGGAGGGACATGATGTTTCATTGCCCAATCTCGCGTAACTATGCTGATTTGCCATCGTCCGCCTTTGCTCCATCTGATGTGCGTAAGCCAGACGCTAGACGATAATTCAGCAGATTTTCGCAGAATTCTTGATGTTCTCTTGGAAATGCGGGGTCGAGATATGCTCGGGATGCGAAGTTCGAGCCTTGCGGGCATGCATGTCAAGCTTCTTCGCTTTGAATGATCGTATCCAACCCCTTGCTCTTCGATTCAAGCAAATGCTAAGGGTGAAGATGTAGCTCAACCGAATGAAGAATTAAAAAAGCTGGAAGGCATCGTCCAATCAATGGGAGATTTCCAGCTTGTTTCGTGTTCCCAAGCCATCTTGACTCTATTCTATTTCCATCTCATTCTTTTTTATAACAAAAAGGGGAGAGATGCGAGATTTGAAAACTTTGAATCTTAAACTTTTTGAACTTTTGGATTGTTTTGATGTTTGACTTGACTTTTGTGTCCGGGCCGTGGGACTGAATTTGGGATTTGGATTTGACCGCTTATATTAAGTACTTTTGATATCTTATGAATGGCTTTACTTACATGAAAGACTAACCTATTTTATGTGGTTGCATATTCTAGTGTTATCATTCAACCATTTATCTTTATGAGATATCCATTTTTACTTGAGTAATGTTTTGCGGGTCAAAGTTATCCAAATATGCATGAAAGTTTTGTCACCATAAAAAATGGAGAGATTGTTGAAGAAATCTTCCGGAGTATTTTGAAGCCGACAAAACGTTTCCATCGAGTCTAGTTTGAAGATTTGCAAACTCTACTATTTAAAGTCTGAAGACCTCCGGACTGCTAGACTCAAGACTCAAAGTCTATTCTCATTGACAGTTTCTAATCCGTCGAAAAAGGGCTATCCAGAACTGGGTGCTTCATTAAGGATTTGACCTTATCGACTGGAGAAGATCTCTTGGCCGGATATGACATAACGGAATCCTTTATTCGAATCAAGATTGATTAAGGATTCAATGATTGGCGAAGTATACTTGGAAGGTTCTACTTATGGAAACCGAGATCCTGATTGTATGGGCGAGCATGATTGATGGGCTATCGACATGTTCCTTTAATAGCTCAAATGATCTTCCTAATTAATTACGTCCAACGGGTAGATTGGAGGAATTCCTTTGGTAAGTGCCAACGGGTATGATGACATAAAGGAGTATATAAGGAAGACGTTCCAATTGTTCAAGTGAGTGTGCGATAGAAGAATTCCAAAGTCTGAAGCTCCTTGTTCTTAGTCAATTCATTTTTTGAGCGAAATCTTGTACGCAAAAGAGAGTCTATATTCGTGAGAAATCTTGAGGAAGTGTGGTAGAATATCTACATTGTGGAATGAAGGGAGAGCTTTGCTGTAACATCTCTTTTGTTCATAGTGAAATCCAGCCGGTGGGCTGTCAGTACAGAAGAGTGGATGTAGGCTTGGAATAAGCCGAACCACTATAAATCTTGTGTTCAATTTTCTCTTCCCTACTCTCTTCTTTACTTTGATCATAATTCGTTTTGTTAACCAAAGGAGTTCTATTGTCTGCTTAGTATTGCTCTCTTATCTCGAGAAATTTTTTTTCACCTATTCACCCACTTCTAGGTGCTTATACTAGCTATCTCAGCTTCTACTCCATTGACCAAGTTTTTTATATTTTTGGGTGATTATGCAAGGTGCTCTTCAATTTACTTCTTTTTCTTCTGGTAAGATTACTTTCTCGGATTTCTGACATGCTTGTTATTCTTTTTAGATAATAAAGTCCATTATCAAAAGGAACTGCAAACATGCCATCTCGGTACGTTTCTGAGATGAAACTTGCTTTTTGTGATTCTAGCCTACACCATGTTTCACGTTGTCCATTCTTCCATTGTCGGTTTTTCCAAGACAAGTAACGACAATGTTGGACGTACTCTGGATATTGTTTCTTCGCCATTAAGTGCTGAAAAGTCTGCCGGTTCGGTTGCTTAGGTCAAAGCAAGTTCTGAGAAAGTTAAAACTACACCAGTGGGAGAATACCTGACTCCAGCATTGAATGACTTCGATTCGGATCAGTATGACAGTCTTGCTGCCATTTCTGATGGAGCAAACAAACTCTTGATGTTGGTATGCTCACATAATGATATTCACATGCCTTTGAAAAATAATGAGGGGTGTTCATTAAGTGGAAAAGAAAAAAAAATCTGATGAATGTTTCATCACTGGTTTGTCATTCAACATGTATAAAGTTTTATCTTTTTGTGGGTAGTAGTTTCATGATCGAATCGCTATCAATCGGTGTGCTTTGTCTTTGGTAAAGAACAATAGTGATTGGCGATAGTTTGTTACTTCGTCTTGTAATTTTTATCTCAAAATTGTTCATTTGCACTTCTCATTGGGTGTGTTTCATTCATTTTGTGAAAGACCAAAAAGCAGCTTTTGGTTTTCTCTTCTGAACAGTTCGTTTTTGTAATTTTGAAATGATTCTACATGACTTCTAATGAATCTACATGCTAATTTTGTCTTTAAACATTTGACATGTTCAATGTCAAAGAAAACTCAACGTTCAAGTGCTAGAAACAGAAGCACGAGCAAAGAGCTAAAAAGAAGTAATTGCAAGTACAGTATGTTTCATGAATATGCAATTTCTGATCTCCACATAATTGGGCCTATGTGATAATTTTTTTTCCTATTTTAGAAAGAATTACAGCATGCTGGTGAATGGATGTTTCAAAAATAGAAAAATACTGCGGTCATTTATGGCATGTTATTAGTCTAATTTAGTATTTACTCCATTTGGCATAATTTTGTTATTTCTGTTGATAATGGTGAACTTCTTAAAATATATCATAGTTAATTGCCAATATTATCATAGTGCAGGTTTTGGCCGCTGTCATCAAGGCAGGTGCTTCCAGAGAGCATGAGATTCTTGCAGAAATTAGAGATGCTGGTTTTTACATTTATTCATAAAATGGAACCGAAGAGAGTTATGGATACCATGCTCGTCTCACGTGTCGGGATATTGTATATTCGGTCTTTTGCTAGATCACCAGAGCTGCAGTCTATCAAGGTAACAATTTCGGATATCTCCTTTAGGCTTCAAGTTAGGCTGTCAGCATTTAATGATATGCATGTTATTTGGATTTTTATGTATCTGACTAAACATTTCATTTTACCCTGGTGTTTGTTGTCACTCTTTCAGCTGTAGGTTTTGCCTGTTGATTGCTTCTTAGAAAAAGCAAATTCTGGACGGAGTAGAAGCTCTAGCCGAGGTAACAGCCCTGGGAGATCACCTGTACGGTGTGTTGACGAGCAGATCCAGGGCTTCGGAGTCAACATAAAGCCTGAGAAAAAGTAAGTTTTCTTCAGTAGTCTTAAAAGCATCGAGGTATCGATCAGGTTCGTGCTGTTCTTCTAGTGTTGCTAATCTTTTGAAAGACATGAAAGATACACCTGCCACCAATTTAAAACCAAATAGAAATTGATGTAAACAACAGAACTACGTTGAAGGGCATCTTTAGTCTAGCCCCATTTTAATTTATATCATGAGCTTCTTGCTCATATTTTCTCAGTATTTCAACCTTTCCCTCTTTTTACCAAATGCTATAACATCTTTTTTAGGAAACTTGGAGGCAACATGTCACCGGAGGAAAACTCAGAGCAATAACGGAAGAGGCTAAAAGCTTTTCTATTGGAAATAAGTCCCTTGCTGCCCTCTTTGTGCATACACCAGCTGGGGAGCTGCAGCGGCAGATTAGATCTGGCTTGCAGAGAACTTCGAGTTCCTCTCTTTGACTGGAGATGATGCAATGGGAGGAACAGCTGGTCAGTTAGAACTTCTCTCCACTGTCATTATGGATGGTTGGATGGCTGGACTTGGCACTGCTGTGCCTCCCAACACAGATGCTCTCGGTCAGCTTCTATCAGAGTATACCAAGAGAGTTTATACTTCTCAATTACAGCACCTGAAGGTAGGTTTTGATCAATGGTAGACTTCATCAATTGGATGCATCAAACATGTCGCTGCAGCATAATTGCATAATTTTGAACAAATGAGTGCAAATATTCGATTTTAGGGATTGACCCTTGATGGGCGGTTGTGTGTTTTTCATTATTACCCGTTCATTATGCATGTTTGTAGCTCCAGAAAAACATTACTTATGTTTAGATGCGCAAATTGCTAGCATCACGGATGCCATCATGGGGTGCCTTTGTGAGGCAAGCAACCCTTGAAGGATATGAAATTTAAACAAATGACCTGTTGCTTTATAAGGAGAGTAGACGAATCCAGGAAAGAACAAAACTCACCATGTCTGGGTCGTCTAACGGAACTTATACTTCAACCAATAACCTAGTGTCTCTGTTTTTAAGATGATGCTAATTTCCATGGCTTACATCAGGATATTGCTGGAACCCTGGGAACAGAAGAGGCAGAAGACTTGGCACATGTAGCAAAGCTTCGTTCAGCTCTTGAATCTGTTGATCATTAGAGAAGAAAGGTACTCCTCTCTTCCATATTTACTGCTACTTGGGGCCTATTTATTCAAATTTAACATGATTATAGATGGATATATGAACTCTTAAATAGCAGTTAATATTAAAAAGTGACATACTTACATATATATTTGTATATATACATATGTATGTATGTATTTCCGATGCTTGAAATTTCGGGTCTTTCCATGGTCAAGTATGAAGTTATGCCATATTGGTGCACTAGTATAAGAACTTCTCAATGCACAAACTGAAAATTTGCCGATTTTAGAGTACACTTTGGATTCATAATATTGCATACCATTAATTGTGAATAGAGCAGTTGGATTTGCATGAATTTTTATCTAATTGAGCTGATTATTGAAAGAATTAAGTGATGTTTATGATTGCTTAATTGATGGGGCTATTTCCTCCCCTTTTCTGGCTGCAAATGCACATTTTCTTTTCTTAACACCTAAAATACCTTTCAGATACAATTTTCCCCCAAGCCTTAAATTGCCACACCTCTCTTTTTCTGTCGCTTTCTAGTCTACATGCTGTCATGTTCCTATTTCATCTACAAAATGATGTTTCCTCCTGTTTTGTGTTTCTTCAGTGCATAAGATGAAGAACATTGGCTTCCTCCACCAAGAAAGGTTAAAAAACCAATCGGAATAGATTATTTTGGTAGAAACTGTTGCATATGTAACATGTTTGATCTTCAGTTCTTCGTTATCTTAAGATCAAGGAAAGATGAACAAAATAAGAGAGGGGAAAAATGGTACTGAAAGGGCCCATAGATGGACCTCAAACAAGAAAATCCTGAGAGAGGAGGGAGAGAAAGAAGGGGGTGGAGGGTTAGGGAGGGGGATAGAAAGAGAGGATGATGGTTTTATTAGCTGATCTCCTCTGCTCTTGTTGGTGGATCTTTATCTTTCCTTACCGAGAAGTTATGTGATGGGAAAAGGGGCAAAGCTGCGATGCAGAGTGTGACTCAGGCCCTCTTCTTGTTAGTGAAGATAATAGGATTAATGCAATCAAAGGAGCTTTTTGGTTGGACTTTAGTAATTGAGACCTAGATGAGGAAAAGCAAATTTGACATAGTGCTCGTCGCTGTGTGTTGGGGGTGGTGAGGGAGAGAGAGAGAGAGAGAGAGAGAGAGAAGAGGGAAAGGGAGACGGAGGGAAGAGAGACGGAGACGGAGACGGAGAGGGGGAGGGGAGGGGGAGGGGGAGGGAGGGAGGGAGAGAGAGAGAGAGCTGAGACCTAGGTGAGGAAAGTAAATTTGACACAGTGCTCGTTTGCTAAGTGTTTTGGGGGTTGGGCGAGGAGAGAGGGAGAGTGTGACATCCTGGATTTTTCAACACATTTAATAAATTGGGCTTTTCGTTGTGACGCGTCATGTGCTGTTCTTAGAGCTGATCACTCTCGAGATAAGCTGGACTATCTGGGGAACCATTAAGGATTTTAAGGCAAATAGACTCGAGAATTCGATCGGGGAATCGGGCTCTTCCGACCGTGTTAATGCTATTTGAGATCGTGCGGCACGAGACATAAAATTAATTAGAGATCGAGATAGGTTGGTTCGACAGAGAGATGTGGCTAATCGTGGGTGACACCACTAAATTAGAAAATTCCCGTCTGCTGACACTAAACCTGAATTCTCTATCGTTTTGTACCTTCCTGTCCGTATATGAATTCTCGAGATTTCTACGATAATCGAGGTCACCAATAATGTCCGAGTGGGTTCATTGTGGCTCAGAAAATCACCCACTTAGTTATTTGCACTTAAAAGTTAGAAACTGCCAAAAATAGTCTGCAGGTCACGCTAAAAACGCGCCGAATGGAAGTGTAACCGCTAATTCAGAAGTCAGATTTCAAATTGAAATTTCCGTCGTGTCACTGATCTATTTTAGGAACGTCAACTCATCCTCCGAATAATTTTCAGAGATTTCGAAAATTTTACGGAAATTTAATTGAGGAAGTTGCGGAAAAATTAGTGGAAATTCATATCAGGCTAAATTAAAGGAAACTTGGACTTCCAAGTCAAGCCTTTGAGTGTCGGGGACTAGTAGAAAATTGTGCGGATTTTCATTATCGAAATCGGACATCAATTTGGGGAATGAGTAAAGAAATTGAAGCTTAAATTGGCGAAATTCAGTTCATGGGAAGGGCTTCAATTTGGACTATTTTAGTGGAAAATTTGGGTGGAAAGTATTAAGGTGGGGGACATGCCATCAATACGAGGATGTATACGTGGACTTTTGGCCTAAGCTATGATGAGGTTGGATATTTTTCTTGACTTATCTCCTCCCTACGGCAGCTTCTTGATCACGCCTCCCTTCGCCCCGTCTTCTTCACATTTCTCTTGTTCTACTTTCATTTCTCTGCAACCGAAGCTGCCCATCATCTCGCCTACATCCACCACCGAAATTTCTCCACCGAGCTGCCAACTGCCCATGATTCAGCCCTCCGCAGTCAACAATTGAAGACGGTGTTGACTCCTTGCCACGATCTCCACTCAGCAGCGACAAAACACTGCAACTCCACTTCATTTTGCCGCTACCAGCATGTCCACGTCCGCACGATTCCACCGAAGCAGTTGGCTGCTTCCGCCTCTGACCTTGCTCCGCACGAACCACTGCAGCAACGACACAGCTTCATCTCCTGCCCCATTTGCTGCCACGAAGCCACTCCACCGATTCTCTTCTCCACCGTTGACCCATCTGCCACGTTGAAGCTGCCCGCGCCCGTCTTCACTGCTCGATCTTCGGCCAGCAAACCCAGCAGCTGCTTCACTTCGGCTTCAGTGAAATTTGGCCGCCCATGCGTCTTCATAGTCAACCGAGCCGCCCACGTTCCAGCAAATGTCGAAGACCCAACAAGCTGCTCCCTTCGTCCACGATCTCTCCTCCAGCTGCCCGCAACCACCGAGCTTCCATCTGCACGCAGGCCGCCCCGCCAGTCCACCCTCGAGGAAGCAGCTCAGTCGAGCAATCTGCTACAGCCCAGACTTGAAGCCCATGTGAATTTCCAGCAGCCCAAGCAAGTCAGCCGTGAATCTCAGCCCATCCACAGCAGCAGCCCAAGTGAAATTCAGATTATTTCAGCCCGGTTAAATTGTTTCAGCAGCCCATCAAAAGCCTGCGAAGACAGCCCATTCAAGCCCTGTTCAGTCTAGCGAGAGGCCCAGCCCAATTCAAAAGCAAATCTCAGACGGGTTGGAGATTTGTTGCGCCTGTTCTAGCCGGTCCAGTGTTCGTCGACGTCGCCGAAAACCCGATTTTCGGCCACCTTTGCGTAGTCGTCGCGGTGATCTGATCTTCGCAAATCAAGTGAGTTTTACTCACTAATGCTTTATTAGATTGCTAATTATGCTTAAGGGTTGATTAGATTTAATTAAGTGCAATTATGCGGTTAGATTAGAGTAGATTAGTGATTATTAGATCATTGTGATGCATGTTAGACAATTGAATTATGCAATTAGCAAGTAGAGATGTACTATTATTTATTGAGTGCATCTTGGGATTTTTCCCGACCCGTTTCGGGCTTGAATCAAGATTATGGGCCTAAATTGGATTTTTAGTATTTATTTATTAATTTTTCAAAATTATTTATTTATTTATTTATTTATTTATTTATTTTGGAATTAAGTGGGATAGCCGATGACCGAAATTCTGTCTTGATTGTCGGTAGTGCGATCTGTTTATTTATTTGAGCACCGATTTGTGAAATTGAGTGAGTTGATGAGTATGTGATTTATCCCAAGATTGTTAGTGTTGGTGTTCAATTAGAAATCGACTATGAGAGGTTGTGAGTTGAACCTCGGAAACCGCCGAGTATGGCTATGCGAGTTGGGCGAGATTTGCCACCGACTTTAGTCTGGCCGCGCCTATTGGGCCGTAAACCGCCACCCGATAGAGGTCGCCCCATTGAGCCGTAAATTGCCACGATAGAGGTCACGCCCATGGGCCTTAAATTGCCACCTCAGGTCGCGCCGTTGACCGTAAATTGCCACCCGATAGGGGTCGCGCCCGATAAGGCCGTAATCCGCCACCTATTAAAGGTTGTGCTCATTGGGCCGTAATTCACCACCTAAAGATAGGTCGTGTCCTTTGGACCGTAATTTATTGCTAAGAAATGTGGCAACCGTGCTCGTGAAGCCGTGGTAAGATTTGAGACTGAATAAGGGAGACTGACAAGGGAATGGTCGGATTGACATGAAATCGACTAGGTCGATTGATTGAGATATCGACTGGTGATATGATTGCTTGGGTGCCTATTGAACGTGGCCGATAAGCGGGTGGAATCTCGAGGCCAAGGTAAGTCCTCGAATTCGTGCGTGCATAGGCAGCTCGGATAGCATATTGGTTTACTAATCGAGTCTTAGGGGTAGAACTTGCACAGGCGTAGTCTCATCCCGGTTGTGGGACAACATTTCAAGACCTAATGAGGAGCCCGAGGAGAAAGAACCCGAAGAGGAGTACTTGGAGAGAACCTCGATGATGATTCGAGTACGACCTGGATGAGGACCATGATCCCATCCTCTTTGTGAACCATGTTTGTAGGTGGTTGAGTGTGAGACTAAACCTTTGTGAATAGTATAGTAAAATACTTTGAAGTGTGGTTGTATAAAAGTTTGGTTATGAATTTCAATATGATAAATGGCCCTACTTTTCTATCACATTGTTTATTGTCTGTGGATTATAATTCTTCCGCATGTGCGTATTAAAATGAAAAGGGGTCGAGCGATACGTCCTAGGATATCACTTTTAAAATCGGCCAAAGGTAGGGATGGGTGCATGCGCGAGGATCGGGGTGTGACAGGGAGGGAGTCAGGGAGGGGAGGGAGGGGTAAGGATGATAAACATTTCTTTTGTCAATTTCTAGTTGGACAAACATTGTCGAAAAATGACATGAAACCAGTTGTTGGCTAGATGTGAGAGGTTGTCAATTTCTAGTTGGACAAACATTGTCGAAAAATGACATGAAATCAGCTATTGGGCGCACGTGAGCACGAGAGAGAGGGTCTCTTGTCAATTTCTACTTCGACAAACATTGAAAAGTGGGGGAAAGAGAGGTCTTTTGTCAATTTCTTCTTCGACGAACATTGTCCAAAAATCACATGAAACTGGCTGTTGGCAAAGGGGGGAGGGAGGGAGAAAGTGGGAGAGATAGAGAGAGAGTCTTTTGTTAGTTTCTACTTTGACGAACATTGTCCAAAAATCAGAGGGAGAGAGAGGGAGGGAGGGAGGGAGGGAGGTCTACCATCGATTTCTACTTCAACGAACATTGTCCAAAAATCACAGGGAGGGAGAGAGGGAGGGAGGGAGGGAGAGGGAGATCCAGTCTATTGTCAATTTCTACTTCGAAACGTTGTCCAAAATCACATGAAACTGGCTGTCAGGAAGGGAGGGAGGAAAGAGAGAGGGAGATTGGTCCATTGTCAATTTCTACTTCGACAAGCGTTGTCCAAAAATCACATGAAATTGGCTGTTGGCAATGGAGGGGGCGAGGAGGGAGGGAAAATCGGTCTATTGTCAATTGTCCAAAACCACATGAAACTGGCTGTTGGCCAGGGAGGGAGGGAGCGAGGGAGGGAGATTGGTCTATTGCCAATTTCTACTTCACCAAACATTGTCCAAAATCACATGAAACTGGTTGTTGGCAAAGAAACTGATAATATGGTCGAGATGGGATAAGAGAAAGGTGTTGTCCATTTAACTAATAATATGGGTGTCTGAAATAGTTATTGGAATTAGTTGACTGTTAATTTGCATTATGCAGTTCTATTCAATTCAATATCCGTTAGGTCAATTGTTAATCTCCTGTATCGCAAGTGAATCTGTCACTTGTGGATCTACGATTCTCTATGTATATACAATTCAAGTGATTCCTTTTTTTTTTTCTTTTTCGTGTAGGTTTACCTATAATCTAAGGAAAATCTTGTCCTGTTGTAATCTGCAGGCTATACTTTGATAGTAACAAAATAATTGAATATATGCTTCTTTACAATAAAAGACTAAATAAAATGACAGAAATTTGTAATTTACAGTGTAATACTTATGTTAATTAAACAATGCAAAATTATCTTCTTATGCATAGGATCACTACACGTACTTGAATTTCAGTTTTCTTTGTCATGGATCATAAATCTCACTCATTTCATATTTTATAACATGGTTCACAAAATTGAAAAATGCCTAACACATAACCTACTTTTGAACTGTACCAAATCTTATGATTAAATTCGATTCAATTCTCGATCCTAGATTCATAAATTTAAGATTTTGATTAATGATACATACCTTGATTTGACAATTATGTTGAAGGTACTTTTTTGTTAATACCCAACAAAATGTGTTTTTGCATCCAAAGAAAGGTGTGCCAAAGTTGATTCATTGCTTAATTAGGAAAGTATAGGAGAATGACTTAAAACGATGTTTATTTGATAAATGCATAAACTAGAGGCAGTGGCACTTTGACTCATCTCTATTACATGATATTGAGTGACTTTCCTTAATGGACATATTGTCAGTGGTCACCAGACTTCAGAGTGGCTTTGCCTCGAGTATTCTCAATCATTGAAACACTAGGAACATTTTATTTGAGCGTGCTAGTGAAAGCAACAATAGGACATAAAAGCTTCCATCCTTTCTCTTTGTACAGGGACTGATTGACATTTCTAATGGAATATACAACGACAAACGACAAACCAGCCTTATCCCACTGAGTGGGGTCATCTATATAAATCCTTTCCTCACCATGTGTTAAAAGCATGTAAGTGTTAAATGTTGTATATCTTTTCTATCATGTCAGGCTCCTCCTAGTTAGTGTCTCTTGATCACACTCCTCATTGAAGCATCCAACCGGTATACTCGGCCATCTACCAACCTGTTATTCGGTTAACTTGAGCAAATATTATTTCTAACTGGTATACTGGAAATAATAAATAATTCGAGCTATTAGTGTCACGCCCTAATCTCGAGCGCGTGCCCATCCCTTACCTAGTCGATTAAATAGCGACATCCCAAATCGTATCGCCGACCCTTTTCATTTTAATAAGCACATGCAGAAGCAATTATAATCCCCAGACAATAAAGCAATGTGATAGAAAAGTAGGGCTATATTTTTCATATTGAAATTCACAACCAAACTTTTATACAACCACACCTCAAAGTATTTTATCATACTATCAACAAGGTCTAGTTTCACACTCAACCACCTATAAACAGGGTTCACAAAGAGGATGTGATCTCAGTCCTCATCCCGGTCGTACTGGGATCATCATCGAGGGTTCTCCTCCAGGATACTCCTCTTTGGGTTCTTTCTCCTTAAGCTCCTCATCGGGGTTTCTGAAATATTGTCCCACAAGCCGGATAAGACTACGTCTCAGCAAGTTCTACTCCCTAAGACCCAATTAGTAAACCAATACACACCGTCCGGGTTGCCTATACACTCATGGGTCGAGGGACTTACCTTAGCCTTAGATTTCACACATGTGCTTACCAGTTCAAATAGGCACCCAAGCAATCATATCACGGATCGATATCTCGATCAATCAACCTAGTCGATTACATGCCAACATGACCTTTCCCTAGTCATTTTAATTCCATCAATCAATTCACAACATTAGATCAAAGTAATGATCAATCGACCTAGTCGATTAGTCAGTCGGACCATTACTAGGTCATTTCACCCACTCCATATATAACCTCCAATGGTATATTTAGTCATAAAGCTTCATCAATGCTCTCGAACGTCGTTTTCGCCAAGGTGACGTGATACAATGGACAGCACTCGTGCAATCTTTAAGGCGCTCTTTTCACCAGTGATATCCTCAATCACCGAACCACGTATGTCCATAATGATGCATACAGTAGACAGCACTCGTGCGTTGTTTAAGGTGCCGTTTTCACCAGTAATTTCCTTATCACCCGAACCACGTATGTTTATGCATGTGCGGGTAATAGACAACACTCGTGCATTCTTTAGGCGACATTTTCACCAGTGATTTCCTTATCACCGAATCACATATGTCTATACCTCGTACTTGATTGGTCTTAGCCAAGAGTATTCCCTATTCAACCACGATTCTCTTCACTTTACAACTCATCAAAGCATTATAAATGCTGAATAATCATACTACGACCATCTACCAATCAATCATTCAATTTCACTCAATTTTAATCAATTTATGATAAATTCCTAAAAATATCACAATTAATTCATTTCCACGCAACGTAGAGCTCAGATAAATAAACGGATTGCACTATGACAATCAGCCACACGAGAATTTTCGGTCGTCGGCTATCCTAGCCTTATTTCTGAAAAATAATTAATTAATTAAATTAATTTCAAAAATTAATAATTAATACTAAAAATCTAATTTAGCTCGTAATGCCTAATTGGGCGCTTAACGGGTCGGGAAAAATCCCGAGATGCATTCAATAATTAGAATACGTCTTTACTTGCTAATTACACTAATCAATCACGACAAGCATCATTAAGTCACTAATCTAATCGTTCTAAACCAATCTAACCACCTAATTGCACTTAATTAAATCTAATCAACCCTTAAGCATCATTAGCAAACTAAGAAAGGCATTAGTGAGCAAAACTCACTTGAGCAAAAGAATATCGGATCATCGCAACGACGACGGACGGGGCGGCCCAAATTTATGGCAGCGTCGGTGGACACCGGGCCGAGCCTACAAACCTTGCGAGGCCCACGTAAAAAAGCTGGGCTTGGGCCGAACTTGGGCGACTTGCCATGCGGGCTTGGGCTCGAGAACTAGGCTTGAACCCGTGGCTGAACTTTGGAGATAGTCAAAACTTGGGCTTCGAATGGGCCCGATCAAAACTTAAGTTGGGCTGAACAAATGCGAGTCAGGCTTGCTTGAAGATGGGCTTGGGCTGCTTCGGCGCCACAAGACTGGGCTGACTTTAGCTGGAATTCTTAGGCCGAAGTTGGGCTGAATCCCAATGGGTTGAACCATGGGCTTGGCCTGTGGGCTACAGAGAGGAAACCAGCGGCTTCAATGGCGAAACGGGCCAATCGGGGCTTAGTGGGGGTGGTCGGCAACCAATGGCTCCCGGGTCAAGGGGGTCTTGTAGGTTGATGGAATGGCAAAGGAATGGTCGAGAACAAAAGAAAAACGAAGAAAATCACGAAACAGTGGCAAGCTGGCGAGGGCCGAAGCAGACCGGCGATCGACGGCTTGCGTCGGCCATATGGGACGGCCGGCGGCCTGCTTCGGGTGAGGTTGGGCTCGTTGGAATGGCCCATGTCCTCTTCACGATGATAGGTGGCTCGTTTGCTGGTTCATTTGGAAAGTTTATTGTTTACTCAGATTTTTGGCGAGAGGTGGGTTGGAGCGGCAAACCGGGGGTGGCGCGGGTGGAGGCGTGCGATGGCTGCAGCTCCTTCTACCCTCTTCTTGCTGGCTTGAGGGTTTCAAAATGAAGAGGAGAGGGTCTTGGACGGTGGAGAGGTGAGAGAGATGGAAAGGATAGAGATGAGGGAAGAGATAAGAGATAGGGTGGGCCATTGGCTTGATATTTTCCACAAAATATCTCCAGAATCCAACCTAGGCCAAGCAAAATCCTTGGCCTCCAATGATCCCACACCAACACCTCTCATGACTTCACTTTTTGGTGCATTTGGTGGGAAGGGAGAGTTACGAATTTACAAGAATTATCTTCAATTGGTGGCTTGATCCACTTCAATTCCATCTCAATTGGCCTCCATAAAATCAATTGGTCATCCATCGACTATCTGGACATTTTTTCGCACCCATATATCCATCTTGCTTCCCAATTTCGCTATATAAAAAAAAAAATCACTGGCTTTTTCTGTACAAGAATGACCCGGCGACAACTTTTTCCCAAAAAATATCTAGTGTCAGAAAAATCTTCTGAGACTAAATCAACACTCCTAAATTTATTGTGACATGACGGAAACTTTAATTTCTGAAATCGGACTTAAATTCACGTTTAATTCCATTTGGCGTGTTTTTAACGTGACCTAAGCTACCGAGTAACTTTCAGGCATTTTTAGTGCAAATGGCTCGTGGTGATTTTCTTCGAGCCACAATGAACCCACTCGACTCATTAGCTTTAAGCTCTTGGTTGTCGTGAAAATCTCGATGACCCAAATACGAACACAGGGTACTAAACGATAGAGAAATCGATCTAGTGCCGCCGATAAAATTTCCAATTTAATGGTGTCACCCACGATTAGCCACACATCTTTGTCGAACCGACCTATCTCGATCTATAATCAATTTACGTACGTATGCCGTAATGATCTCAACAATTGAACACGGTCGAGCAGCAAATTCCTAGTCGAATTCTCAAGTCTATTGCCTTAAAATCCTTAATGGCTTCCCGAGATAGTCCAGTTATCTCGAGAGTGATCAGCTTTAAGAATAGCCCTATGCTGGACGTCAATGAAAATGCCTGATTTATTCAGTAGAAAACGGGGTTGAAAATCTGATGTCACGGTTAGGCAAAGGTGTAATTATATATGTGCATCTATTATGCATTTATAAGTTAAAATAGATATTAAAAAAAAAAAAGCAAATACATACATATATATATATAAAACTTGTGCATTTGCTGTGAGTCTTACTCAGAATCATTGATGATACACATATTCCTAAAATGATGTTGATTATATATGATATTATCAACCTTAGTGGTTGTCAAATCCATATTAAAGTTAATTCTTTCATGCTTTGACTTGATTGACTTAGTTCTTTCTTTTTGCTCCTTATGTTGCTAACAAAATCAGATTTTTGCAACAAATGAGAAATGATGCGGTCCTATTAACACCGGAAGGTGGTGGTTCATCCATTCGCAATCCTTCCAATCTTAGCTGCTTTGAGATGCGAGATTAGCATCTCTTATTTCTCTTGATGGCATATTGAAGCAAGTCAAGGTTTTAAGACTGTTCTTTGTACTTATTTCCCATTGTGCCTAGCCTATGAACAAGTAAGGAGGCTGGTTGTTTTCAGCAGGATATAACGAGACAATCATTTGTCAACACCTTGAGCAGAAGTAAGAAGGCAGCAATGCTAGCATCTCTGGATGAACGCGAAAGGGATGCCTTCTTTCCGTGACATGGACCATCCTTGTGCCCAAACAAATCTTTGATGCCCGTAGTGCTGTTGAGGTTTGTCAACCTTGAAAAAATCCTCAATCCTGCAGATTCTTTTTTCGGGTTACAAAGTGGAATTCATGTGCATCTATACCATATTGTAGAGAACCATGCAGGATCTCATAGAAACCGACAATCATTGTCGGTTATGATAGTAAAATGTTGGATGATTAGGGGAAATGTCCTATAGATCTGCATAACAATAACAGTAAAGTCTTTGGGCAAAGAATCGAACCACGAGCTTTTGATGGCAGAACTTTTTGATGGTCCAAGTGTTTGGTTGAGACGGTCTATCAAAGGTAATTGGAGACTTTCATGCTTCCTAAGACCTTGCTTTTGAACTTATAGTCACCCTCACTCTAGACTTTTATCGACATCCCGGATCCCTCGAATGCCATACCTTATAGAAAATGGACAATTCAAGTATCATAACTTACGAAAAGATATACTTAAGTGCCAAAATCGAGCAAAAATAGATCACTTGAGTTCCAATCCGACCAAAAATCCAAACCTGACGTGTCAATTTTCCGGCAATGAGTGCAAAACGGTGTTGTTTTTAGTGCTGACATGGTAAAAAAATTAATATAAAAATTAATTAAATTAAATTGAAAACTAAATTTATTTAAATATTTAAATATAAAATTTTTAAAAATTACAAAAAATTTAAAAAATTTACAGAAAATTTAAAAAATAAAATAAAAGGAGGCGGTTGAGGCTGAAATTTTTATAAATTTTTTAAATTTTTTGTAAATTTCTAAAATTTTGTAAAATTTTAAATTTTTGTAAATTTTGTAAATTTTGTAAATATTTTGTAAATTTTGTAAATTTTATTTTTTAAATATTTTAAATAAATTTAGTTTTAAAATAAATTTAATTAATTTTTATATTATATTAAAATTAAATTATTCCAAAACGACGGCGTTTTCGTTGATTTAAGGGCTCTATTTTGGGCCAACACCCGAAACAACATCGTTTGGGGTGAATTCAAGCTGACTTAGCTCTCCGGCGAGACACATCGGCAAAAAAAATATTAATATTTTAATGCCACGTATGATTTCCGGCTAGCTTCCTTGGAGATGGCACTCAGGTGCCTCACTTTTATTAAAAATGTAGCACTTAAGTGTACCTTTAGTAAGTTATGACACTTAAGTGTCCCTTTTTGCCAAGTTATGATACTTGAAATGTTCTTTTGCCAACGTTTATCATATGAGAATCCCCTAATTGTTCCTTAAAGAAGTATTCAAAAAGACAAAAGCAAACAAGTAACGAGAATTTGATTAGGATTTTCACCTCTCATTGATACAACATAATAGTTTTTGCTGGGTCATTCTTCTTTGATTTGCTGCCGCAGTCAATTCCCAAAGACGATAAGCAGGAGCAGTTGCATGCTTCTAGACCCGCGGATTCAGGGCCTGCGTAGACACGGATGTGGCTCAATGGAATGTCTTGCAGGCTCAACTGACTCCATTCATTATCAAATGTGAAGCCAACTCTAACTCAGAATTGGTTATCAAAGCAAATGCCCATGTAAAGGCGGTGAAATCGTGAGGGTGGTTCCCAGGCCATTTGTTCTGAAAAATAAGAGCTTGGAGGAGATCAAACAGCTCTTCTCCCAACTACCCGAGGCTCTAAGCTTTGCCCTCGCACGGACGACAAATGGGACCCGTGCTCGGTATTCCAAGCTGTACAAGACCTTGTGTAAGAGTTTTTATAATGTGGACTGCATTAATTGATAGTATAATTTACCGTTTTTAACAGTTTTAGTCTAAGGTGAGATAGAATGTTTCTTAATTAGTCTAATATGGGGTTGGCTAGTGTGGGCCAAGTTGCGCCCCGGCTCGTAATGAGGAGGCCTGGTGGAAACTCTATAAATAGTGCTTAAATCTCTCCCTCTAACCCTAATTTTCACATGTATTCTTACATAAGGAGGCGTTTACCTAACGCTAAAAGATGAGGGCCACTTCATTGAGCCAGTGATACGGAGGGCAATAGAAGAGAATAACTTGCCCGTGGAACATCAGTTTTCCACTTCCACATCAAGAACAATGGATTTCAAAACAGATGTGTTAATCTTTCTACTCAATTATGCATGTTCTTATTCTGGTTATGAAGATCTTGAAATTGGGCGCATTCTATACCTTGGCCATGAAGGTGCCGTCCTTCGGGATTGTCGCGACCAATTTTTCGGGTGTGAACCACCTAAGGTTTGGCTAATGAATTGTTAGCTTAGACTTAACTCGAGCTCTCCCAAGCCCATACCAATTCGCGACTTAGGTTCAAATTTTTAACATGCAAATGGATTTTATTTAGGAGTCACCACTAATCAGTTTATGGTAGGTCGATTAGACACCTATAAAATAATGAGAGAATTACTTTTACTTATACGAACCAAAGACTAAGGGTACGGGAACTTGGTCTCTAATGCCCTTCGGTACCATTCTTTATTTTTTCAAAAATGTTTTTGCAGGCAGCTGATTTATTTTAACCTAGATTATTATGATGCAAAAGTGACTACACATATGCTCAAACATTCAAATAAATAAATTGCATCACACAAAGCAAATAATTTTGGGTTTTCTTGAAATTAGAATTTTTTTCATAAAACATGCATTTTAACTACATGACTAAACTATATGACATGAAGAAATGCAATGATTAAATGCGATCTAAATGACCTAATATAATGACATACAATGCAATGCAATGACATACAAAATTATTTCACCTAAAATGACATGTAACATGCAATTTAATATGTGAGTTATATGTCACGCGACATTTATTAAAATGACCTAGTCTGGGCGGTTAGATGTAATCTTCCGTGGTGAAACAGATCGTGGGGAGAGAACCTCGGTTGGGCCATTTGCTTTCTTTCGAGCAAAGACTTTTATAAGTGCATTGCCCGATTTTGTTTTAATGCTCTTTGTCATATTATTTGGAAGCACATGAATGGCATCTTTTTTAGGAAGGAGTCCTCATGGGCGGTCATCCCATCCCATCGGTGAAAACCATCTTTTTAAAGTCGTCAAAGACAAGGTTTTCACCTTCAGTAGTGTGGAGGATTCTATAAGGAACAAGAGGTTGCAATGTAGCTAGGGCATCGACCCGATCATCTTCTCTTTGGAGACCCTATTGCTGCCATAAGGCCGTAACTTGTCAATGCCCGATTCGGGGTGCTCGTGGCTACATGCGGATCTTGTGGGTGGCTCTCCATTTGGCATTTCGCTAGTTGCTTTTTGGGCTAGCGAATGTGATCTTTCGGTTGTGGGCTCCTGCATCTTTCCGGCCTTGTTGTTGCCCTAGTTGCTGTTCTTGTGCTGGGTGTTTCTTTTGCCTGTTGTTTAGGTTGTTTTGTTTCTCGCTTGTTTTGGTCCACTTTGTTTTGTGGTCTCGCTCGCCTTTTTTCGGCTCCTTCCCCTTTCGGACGTGTTGTCTTTATGAGTGTAAGTTTTTTTAGCACTGAACCTAAAAACAAAAAAACAAAACAAAACAAAATGGTGTTGTGGATGTGACATCCAGATTTTCGGGTTCTGATTTCGATTAAATAAATTAGGCATTTCATCGACGTGACTATAGTGTTGTTCTCTGAGTTGGCCACTCACGAGATAACTAGATTAGCTGGGTAAGTTATTAAGGACTTTGAGGCAAATAGACTTGATAATTCGACCAGAAATTGACTTCTCGATCGTGCTCATCTTTAGAGATCATTACGACACAGTATAAAACAGATTTGAAATCAGAGATAGGTCGGTTCGACTAAGATGAATGACCGATTGTGGGTGACTCCACTAAATTGGAAAACTCTCGTCGACCGGCACTAATTTGATTTTACTATCGTTTTGGTGCCTTGTGTCCATATTTAAATCCTCGAGATTTTCACGACAATTGAGAGTCGCCAATGTGTCGAGTGGGTTCATCGTGGGTAGAAGAAAATTGCCACGGGTCATTTGTCCTAAAAGTTCTAAAACTACCCGATAGCCTAGGTCATGCTCGAAACGCGTCCGAGTAAAATTAACCACCAATCTAAGTCTGATTTCAGAAATTGGAAGTTCTATCATGTCACAAGTCATTTTAGGAACGTCAACTCAATCTTAAAAGATTTTTCGACAACCGAGACTTTTTGGGAAAAAGTTAGTTTAGGGCCATTTTTGTTCGATTGAAGTCGATGATTAATTCGGTGGTGAAGTTGAGAAGTATGAGGGATTTTTGGATGAGGAAAATAATCAATTTGATGAGTAAGACATCGATTGATTTTGGGAGTCAATTGAGAGAGAATCAAGAGGGATTTGACGAGCAATTGAAGCCAAGGAAGCCAATTTCGTAGCTTTCCCTTCCCTAGCAAAATGCACCAATTGAGAAGTTTTAAGTGGTGATGTGTGGGTGATTGTGAGCCAAGGATAATACTTGGCCAAGAGTGAGTTTAATAGGATAGACTTGTGGAAAAAAAATCTAGCCAAAGGGCCCCTCACTCATCTCTCTCTTCCTCTTTGGCTTCTCCTCACGCATGGTTTCCCCACCCGCTTGCTGTTTTCTGCCTCTGCTTTCATTTCTCTTTCGCACGAAGTAGCCCCCATCCAATCTCTCTCTTATGTTACCGTCCGAGACGTTTGAGAGCTGCACCATCTCGCACTCCGTAGCAGCAAAGAAGTCCGCAGAAGCAGGAATAGCCCACATCTCCGCCTTCATCGGTCTCTCCTCCCCTCAGCCGCCACTTGCCAACTTCTCGATCTGCTTCGATCAACAACGAGCCACCGAGACTCCTAATTTGACCGAGCAGCTTGGCCTTACTGCCACTTGGCAGTGTTTGCTCTCGGTTTAGTCAACAATAGTAAGCCACCGAAGCCTTGGTTGACCTGCAGCTCCTTCGTCCTCTCCACGCGGCAAGGAATCCGCCTGCATCCGTCGCTGCCTCTCACGCTTGCCTGCTCACGCTCCACCAAATTCTCGCAGCTTCTTCGAGCGGCCCATGAACAATCCACACAAAGCCCGACGCCACTGTGGGCTACCAAATTCCCACCAAGACCAGCAAAGCCTAAAGCAATTCAGCCCACTTGTTTCCCCTCAGCATGTCCTCAACCCCAACGAATTTCAGGCCTAGTTATTCGTGCATCTCGGCCCAAATTGCAGTCTTTAAGCCCAGCTGTGGAAAGTTGGTTCAAAATCTCTCAACCCAAGTGCAGCAACTCAGCAACTCGGCCCAAATTGGTTCAGTTCAGTTCAACCCATAGTCCAGTGAAGTCCAGCAAGTTATTTTGAAGCCTAAGCCCGCGAGGCAAGATCTTTGGGCCCGGCCCGAGTGTTCACCGACGCCGCTAAAGTTTGGATTTCGGCCGCCGTCGCATCGCCTTCGCGGTGTTCCGGTCTTCACTTTGCCAAGTGAGTTTTGCTTACTAATGCCTTCTTAGTTTGCTAATTATACTTAAAGGTTGATTAAATTTAATTAAGTGCAATTAGGTAGTTAAATTAGAGTAGATTAGTGATTATTAGATAATTGTGACGCATGTTAGTCAATCGGATTGTGCAATTAGCGAGTAGACACATAATACTATTTATTGAATGCTTCTTGGGATTTTCCCCGACCCTTATCGGATGTTAATTAGGCAATTCGGGCCTAAATGGAATTTTTAGGAATTAAATATTAATTTTCGAAATTAATTAATTATTTATTTATTTTCCGGAAATTCAACCGGGATGGCTAGTGACCAGGATTTTATGCTGATGATCGTGGCGCATTCCATTTATTTAATTGAGGTTTACGTTGTGCCAAATTGGAATTATTGCGTTTATTTATTTAATTTTTGAATTATTTATTTTCCGGAAATTCGACCGGATGGCCAAGACCGAATCTCGTGCTGATTGTCGTGGAGTAGTCCATTTATTTATTCGAGCTTTAATTCGTGTCTAATTGATTTAATGGTGCATTTTGAAGTTATGTTCTTAAATAATGCAATTTTGGCTATGTGATTGAGGATTGGTCGAGTATCGGTTGTCAGTATCGAAAGTGAGTTGGTAAATCACCTGGAGAATGCACGTGACTCGGTGAATTGGAGTGTCACCCGAGAAAGACACGTGGCTCGGTGATTGGATATGTCACCTTGGTGAAAAGGTAGCCTTAGAGAATGCACGTGGCTCGAGACTCGCATGTCTTCTTGGAGAATGCACGTGGCTTAGTGACAGAGTATGGCCTCGTAAAAAGGGTTGGGTGGGACCGTAAATCCATCAGATATTGAAAGGGTTGGGTGGGATCGTAAATCCATCAGATATTGAAAGGGTCGGGTGGAACCGTAAATTCATCAAATATTGAAAGGGTCGGGTGGGACCGTAAATCCATCGATATTGAAAGGGTCGAGTGGGACCATAAAGCCATTGAATATTGAAAGTGCCGAGTAGGGCGGTAAAGCCACTAAATCTAAAAAGTTGCTTGGTGGGGCTGTGATTACCACCTATAAATAAGTTGTGTCCTAAGGACCGTGATTAATAAGTAGGAATTGAGTTGGAATAATTGAAATGATCGGAAGTGGTCTTATTGACATATAATCGACTAGGTCGATTGATCGTTGCCTTGATTTGTTGTTGTGGATTGATTTATTGATTGGAAATGACCGTCAGTGGTGTTTTTGGTGTGTAATCGACTAGGTCGATTTGATCGATGCTTCAATCAATGATGTGATTGCTTGGGTGCATATTTGATCTGTGCTAATATGTAGGTGGAATCTGAGGTCAAGGTAAGTCCTCTGACTCATGTTGTGCATAGGCAACCTTAAGGTGTAATCGGGTCTTAGGGGGTAGAACTTGCTGAGACATAATCTCATCCCGGTTGTGGGATAATATTTCAGGCCCCTAGATTTCCCGAAGACGAGCTGGCATTTGAAGCCAAGGATGAGCAAGAAGAAGGAGATGAAGAGTTTGAAGAAAATGAGCTTAGTGGTGAAAGATCCGAGGAGGATCGAGATAATGATCCCGAGCATGATCCGATGAGGACAGAGATCCTATCCTCTTTTTGTAAACCCCGTACATATGAAAATATGGCATGCTTTTCTATCGCATTATTTTATTGTCTGGGATTTATAACTCGCTTCGCATGTGCTATTAAAAAGGAAAGGGTCACGATATGTAGTCCCTGGGATATCGCATTTTAAAATCGACCAAAATCGGAAGGATAGTCACGTGACCGAGGGTCGGAGTGTGATAGTGGAAATGAGAAACAAAACCCTACTAAAATGGTTAGATCTATAATGACACATACTAACTTACCTATCACATTTTGGGGTGATGTTTTATTAACTACTACCTATATACTTAACCGTGTACCTTCCAAATCAATTTTTCCACTTCATATGAGTTATGGACAAGTAGAAAACCCAACTTAAGTTTTCTTAAATCGTGGGTTGTGTTGCCTATACTCATGAACCCTCTCACAAGTATAGGAAATTGGATTATAGAGGTAACAAGAGTATTTTCATAAGATACTCAAAACACTCAAAATTGTTTATATTTATAGGTGAGCAAGAAAGTGGGAGTATAATTGAATTTGAATAACGAGATATCGCATTCTTAGAGACTAATTTTTCTAGGAATGGCAAAATAAGTGACTACTCCCTATTTGAAACTTTAGATCAAGCTAATAATAAACTTAATAAAGTTCGTCCAATTGGGAGTAATACAATAAATAAGGAATTGAATTCAACTCAGTCTCAATTACAATCACCTGATAAATGATATCTTCATTATCTGATCTAAGTGGGAGCATAATGGAAAATAATGTGCAAAGTGTACAATATCTCATACGACAAACAAGTTGCAAAAGTATCCCCCATCAACATTTTGACATTGAAGGAGAAACTTTTATGGTTGCTCCATAAGATGAAGATGAGCCAAGAAATGTAAATGAGGCTATGAATTTCCTTAATAAGGAAAAATGAATTTATGCAATGGAAGAGAAAGTGAAATCAACAAAGTCAAACTATGTTTGGGAACTGGTTGATATTAAAAAATGACGTAAAGTCATTAGGAAACGTTGGTTCTTAAAATAAAGGGTAAAGTTAATGGCTCAATAGGGGAACATAAGGCTCATCTTGCGATGAAGGGGTATAACCAACATGAATGAATTGATTGTGAGGAAACATTTCCTTATAGTGAGGTTTACTTGAATTCACTTTATTCTAACAATAGTTGTTAGTATAGATCTTGAGTTACATCAAATGGATGTAAAAATTGATTTTCTCAATGGAGAATTCGAAGAAGATTTTATATGGAACAATCCATTGGTTTCAATTTGAGAGGCCAAAAACAAAATGTATGTCGATTTTTTATGCATACACAATGATCATCATCAATCATTGTAAAATCATATGCTATTATGACATTATGAAAATGTATATATCATTGTCTCGATAATTGCATCCAAAGATTAATTTGTGATCATATCATTATATGTTGATGATATATTGATTGTCGTAAGCAACATGGAGATTTTTAATATTGTTAAGAGTTGGTTATCTTCCAACTTTGAGATGAAAGACATGGATGAGATTACATATATTCTTGGAGTTAAGATTTCAATGGATCGTTCGAAAAGATCATTATCTCTTTCACAAGAGACTTATATAAATAAGGTTATTGATCGATTTTGTATGCAAGACTACAAACCCACAAATACTTCTACTGCAAAAGGTAAAGGATTGAACTGTATATTTTGTCCAAAAACTCCACAAGAGAATGAATAAATGCAACTTGTTCCTTATGCTAATGTTGTTGGAAGCTTAATATACGTTATGATGTGTACAATACTTGCCATAGTTTTGTTGTTTGAATGGTAAGTAGATACAAGTCCAATTAAAACAAACACACTGAAAAGCCGTCAAAAGGATACTAAGGTATCTAAAAGCAACTGTTGATTATAGGCTGAGTTATCAAGAAAAAGATCTGCAGCTTAAAGGCTACTTAAATGCTAATTGTAGAGAAGATTTAGATGAAAGAAAATGTACCTCTAGATTTATTTTCTTGCGAATAATGGCGCTATATCTTATAATAGTAATAAACAAACGTGTATAGTCTTGTCCACGATGAAAGCTGAGTTCGTGGTATTATCAGCAGCAATACAAAAAGTGTTTGACTTAATAGGTTCTTGGATCATTTAGATATTGTTAAGAATGATGCAAACTCATTATTAGTCAATTGTGATAACCAAGTAGCAAAAGTGTACACCAAGGATCCAAAATATCATAACAAGACCAAACATATAGATACAAAGTATAATTTTGTCAATGATATAGTTGTACGAAAATATGTGAACTTACAGTACATATCTATGCATAAAATAATAGTAGATCCTATGATGAAGCCAATACTTAGAGATGTGTTCTGTGACCATATAAAATCACTAGGACTATATAGATATTGATGTACTGAATATTGTAATTATACTAATTGTTCACATTTAACAAAATTGTATTTCATTATTAATGTGTATGGTTTTTGTTCAATGTTTATATAACTTAACATCATATAAAATTGAGAAAGTATATTAGATAGATAAAATATTAACTCACTCATACTGGTAATTGTCTCTATTTCTATGTAATAAATAAAGATGAAACGGTTTTTAAGCTTATTATCTAGGTAATAATCGAGAGCTCAAGTTATATATATATATATGTTGTCTTAACTGAGTGTTAAGATGATGACATAATATTTACTATTTCTGAAAGTAAAATAACTCACATATTTTACTTTATTTGTCTTTTATGCCATATGTGAGTTCTAATGGATTTTTTTTGAGAGAGTAGATTCATGAACTCAATGGGAAATGAGTTTAAATTATCATCTGTACGATATTTAAATTGAAGACATACATTCCATGGGAAATAAGTTAATACCATTATACGTATTTCATGTTATGTATGCATGAAACGATCAATAAGAGTGGTAAGAGTTTTGATCACAACTTTTATACCTTATGAGACTCTTTTAGGAAAATAGTTTCTTAATTAAATGCCTTCATGACTTTTACTTATTCTCAATATTTCTATTCAATGTTTGCTATCTTAGAATATTGTCAATGATCATGTAATTGATTTGATTTAATGGAACATTTCTAGAAAAATAAGTTGAACTAAAATTAAGAGTTTCAAGGAAAAAAAAAAGATCGAGTTTGGAGAATTACATTTTAGTTTTGTATTCACTAGTTAACCAATTATATTGTTTTTTGGGAATAATCACAATTGTGAATATAATATGTCATTATTAAAAAGAGATCGAAAGAGATATAAATATAATCGATCGATCTAAAGTACTGCATATTATATCTACTAAAAATGATATGCCCATTTTGAGCTACTATATATTATTAATAGATGTATGGTAACAAGCTTTTGAAGTATGTTGATCACACGGATTATTTATTGGCAAAAACATTGCAGAGAGGTGAAGAAAGAGTTCTATTCGGCCTACCATGTGTGAGTGAGAAATGATGGGTTTTTCATTTGATGGGCCAAGTTAGGCCCGTCTACTCACGTTGGGCCAAACTAGGCCCATAAAGGAAGAGACCATGAGAGAGGAAGAGCAGTTATTTTTTCAGTAAAAATTAACTGCTATAAATATGTGTGTGTGTGTATAAAGGAAAAGGGAAATGTAAGTATAGAATTATAGAAAACATAACAGTACGTTTTTTCTCCTTTTTGATAAAATAGTGAACTCTCTCGAAGAATAAAACTACAAGGGCTTCAAACAATTCATCCGAGATTGTAACGAGTACTTAATTTGTGGCAAACAAGGTATGTCTATCTTTGTAATATGCCTTTTGATTGGTGTTACATGCTCCTTGGGTATGTTTCCATGTTTTTTTTTCGATATTCAATCATTCGAGTATCAGTTTGTTTTTCAAGAATCCGTTTCCTACACATGTTGATGGAGTGTGCCTTTTCTTGGGTAGGTTTATCTTATTTGTTTAATAATAGAATTGCATGTTTTCTAAATACCTTTTTTTTTGTTAAACTCATAAAAAAAATTCCAAACTAATATGCTTTTTACAAATTTACTCCAAAACTAATTTTTGAGTCATTAAAAACTCCAAATTAATAGACTTGAGACAAATCTATTCTAAACTACTTTTTTGGTCACCAAAAACTCCAAACTGTTACAATTGTGAAATATTTACTCTCAGTTAACTTTCGTGAAATTTCATAATGAAATGCTAAGCTAGATGATCATGACAATAATTCAATTGACATGGCAAATTCACGAGAAAACCTATATCAATTTGAGATAAATTTGTCACGAGTATATCGGTTAGAGTTTTTGGGAACCTAAAAATTAGTTTTGAGTAAATTTGTTATAAGTATAGTAGCTTGTAGTTTTGGCGACTCAAAAATTAATTTGAGATAAATTTGTTGTAGGTAGAGGTGTACTAAAGAATCAGCAATTGCCTGGAACTAAATCGAAATTGATCGGAATTGGCCACTCTCATGAGGGGCAGTTAGGTTCCTAGTTCCAATTTAGTAGAACTAGTGAGTACCGGTCTAGTTCTTAATTCTAAACTTGAAACCACTTGCCCACCCACCTAGACCAGACCAGTGTTTATATATTTAAAAAAGAAAAAGAAAAAGAAGTTATATCTCAATTACTTAATTATTTTGTAGTTTTTTCGACCAAATATCTATGTACTTATATGTATATTCATAGTTATTGGACATTATTGACTAATTTTATCTCTTAGGTGTATAATAGGATTAACTCCTACTCTTCTTTTTTCATTCTAATAATCCATTTAATTGTTTTCTCAACCAAAACAAAATAAATAAACAAAGAGGAAGGAAAAAATCGATTGGAGGTGTCCATAAATGTTGCGGTGCTTTGTCATTGTGAGATGAAATTAAGAGCTAATGGGTCATTTTTAGAGTTAGGTTTCTCCTTAACCATTCCCATTATCAAATTAGGTTGACATTGAAAAAAGATGAATCAAACAATTAATGTTTTAACTTTTGTGGAGGTTAGAACTTTTAAGGTGTAGTCTAATTCTCCACATGTTTTTGGTGTTGTCGAGAAATCCCAAGAGACTACACTATAACCTTCAAAGAAATTACATTTTTCGCTAATGAGTATAGTCTATTCGTCTTGCTTTGTAGTTTTCAATCCTTAATCAAAATCAAAGATTCGCAATTCAACCCAATTATAAGGCTGAACAAACTTTGGTGCTCTAAATAGAAACTAAATTCACCATGATATTAATTGATAAATGCAATTTTATAGGGATTGGGGATCGGTATCAGAACGACTCGGGCCCCATTGCGTAATATTGTCTGTCCTTACGACTTTAAAACGCATTACATAGGGGCAGAGGGCCATCTCGCGGCCTTCCCTCTCCCAAGCCATAATATCGTCCTCTTTGGGCCATGCACTAGCGTGACGCACCGCCATCCCAATCGAGCCACCCTTAAGGCTTTGTTCTCAAAGACAACGAAAGCATGTGTGAAACACATTACACGTATTTAGAGGGATCCAAGCCTTATAAACTAGCCCATGACTCATTCCCTAAGCAATGTGGGACTAAAGAGGGCCCATTCCCCTTCCCTGCGCACGTTCGGGGATCGAGACGCAAACGCACCGCCATCCCTCCCCCGTGCACGCCTTCACCCCACCGTAATATTGTCCGTTTTGACACCGAGTCATCACGCTTTAAAACGCGTTACACATCTGGATCTCCACTGTACACATATTGTCCGTTTTTGAAACTAAGTCCTCATGATTTTGTTTCTCTCAGGACAGCCCATACTACCCTAAGAAAACGCGTATGTACAGTTAGAGGGCCCATTGCTTTATAAGGCAGCTTAGACCTCCATCCCTAGGCGATGTGAGACAAGAGAGGGACCCATTCCTTGCGCACGTCTGAGGACTGAGGCATGGACGCACCGCCATCCCTCCTCCCCACGTACCGCCGCTTAGGTTGTCACGCCTCCACCCTTAGAGGGTTGTACACATATTGTCCGCTTTGGACACTAAGTCCTCATGGTTTTGTTTCTCTCAAGGCAGCCCATACTACCCCAAGAAAACGCGTATGTACGCTTAGAGGGCCCATTGCCTTATAAGATAGCCTGCACCTCCCCGCCTAGGCGATGTGAGACAAGAGAGGACCCATTCCTTATGCACGTCTAGGGACCGAGGCGCGGACGCACCGCCATCCCTCCTCCCCACACACCGCCGCTTGGGCATGTCATAGGTACTATGGACCCACTCGGGAGTTGGACCATTAATAGTTCGCCTTGAGTGGATCCATAGAATCAACCAGCAGGTCTTGGTTTCAATTTTTCGAATCAATCCTTAGTGGGGCATTTCCGATTTTAAGGTGGGAATTGTTCACTTGGATCATGCTCACCCCTAATTGTAGGTGTACCAATTTAGAATTTTTCGTGACATAAAAATTATTTCTATATTTGGAAAAAAAGGTGTGGAGTGAAACAATGTGACTACTCTCTCTGCAGATGTTACTATGAAGGTACCACACTAACTATAAAATATACGAATTAAAGTTGTCACTCATAGTACCACTTCCAAGTTCCAATCCATTAATTCGTGGAGGTGAGCCGTTCCAAGAGCCTCATCCAAGTGCCAAAGGATATGAACCATTCTATCAAAGTGAAATACATGCCCTACCATCACAAACGGTTTATTTCATGACCATCGACCCATAACACTTGGCTGCCGACCCCACGCAGCATGTTTTGACTTATCCACCAAATAATAGGGATCACAATTTTTCGAGATTTGAAAGAAATACTCGTTATTTCATTTTAAACTATGAATCTAATTGTACATAAGTCGATGAAATATCATTCATGTGCTCGCTATTCTCTCTCTCTCTATATATATATACATTAATATCATACACTTGTATTATGTTAAAGACGAATAAGATGTACGCTCTTGACTAATTATAATATGAAGTTCTCCCAAATAAAGTCATCTAATATGGACATTGAGGATTCCAGGAGAAGCCGAAAAGTCTTTTCTCTTCCCCCTCTCTTTCTTTTCATCATTTTCTTCAACCTTCAGTCATAGGGTAGAGTTTGAGCTAATTTCACGCTCCCCTCCCCTTTTGGTGATTTTGTTTGTATTTTATTATTCTTTTCTTGCTTTTTCTTTTCTCTCCATTTAGATTTGGGAATTCTGTTTGCTCGTCTAATTCTTGATTTGAGAGTTTGAACTCTCTTGATCTAATTCTAGAATTGGGTGCTATTTTCTCTTGATTTAGATATATGAGAATTTAATAAATATGCTTTTGGGGATTTAATGCCCCTTTGCTCTATTTTTGTATAGGTTATCTACTTCTAGTTTCAATGGTAATTGTCAAAGTTTTGTCATTTTCAGATTTGTTCTTCTACATGTTAGATTTGTGTTTATTCAACCAATTTTGGTCATCTCTGTATGGCGACATGTAGAGAAAACCGAACTTAAGTGCGCACCACCAATTGGCAACGTTATAGTTATTGGAGAAGAAATTTCCAACGTATGCTCATCACTTACAAAGACATGAAATTCAATGATCAGCCATCGATATGATCTTATGGAACGAGTCATTTCGATTTACTTTGTTATGAAAACTATGTATTTTTGTATTCTTTTGAATAATGACTGCAATTGTCTTTCAACAAAAAAAATATGAACATCAAGTAATTCAAGGAAAAAGATTAAGTCCATAATTTCATTGATTTTTTTATGAGTAATACTTCAAAGAAGATAAACATCTTATTTGGGTCATATTTGGATCGGATTTGCTAAATTTCGACCTATTTATTTAAATTGGCAATGCGGATGATGTTCTGGTAACTTTAGAAAGAAAAAAAAAAAATTCGTGTTTGTTGAGTTTCTCACATGCCTATTCAATGAATCGTGTTAAAGTTAAGATATTTATACTCAAATTGGCACCATCAGAAACATGCCGGTGGGGTATTCGCCAAAATCTTCAACCATAATACAAAAATGGAAGAGAGAAAACACAGCCAAAAACCAAATATCCAAATCCAAAACAGGAAACGACCGAGTCACATGCGAACGCAACACCGGCTTTTTAGTCAGTAGAGCACCAACGGAATCAAAGGTCAATGCGAAACCAGAAAGAAGGGGATTTTGGACGGAATATTTACGGTTGAGCCACCGAACCAAAACCGCGCCTGGACGCCTGGCTCCACGCGCACCCCTCGGCCTTCTCTCCGAAAACGATTTCCGAGTCACAGAGCAAAACGGTTCGGAGAGAGACGGAGACGCAAGGAGTCGCCATCAAATCAAATTCCCAATTCAGAGAGAGAATTTCGAGCACACCCTCTGTCAAATCTACGAGGAGCTGCTATGGCGATTCCTGAGGGTTTCTAGGGTTTTTGTGGGCGGACGAGGAGGGGAGGGTTTTCTCGATGGAAATGCCCGGGAGGCGATCCAACTACACTCTGCTCAGCCAATTCCCCGACGACCAGCTGCCCGCCGGAGCTCCTCCTCCTTACTACGAGTCCTCCCTCTCCGGCGACAGCAAGAGCAACGCCAAGGGGAAGGCCGAGAGAGGCTTTGATTGGGACGCCGCTGGCGATCACAGGGGCAACCGGATCGGGAGCTTGTACGCTCCGATCCCGTTGCAGAGGGAGTCGAGCGGGAGTAGCTTCGGCGAGAGCTCGTTCTCGGGGGAGTACTATGCGCCCACTTTGTCTACTGCGGCTGCCAACGATATGGATGTGTTTGGCTATGGGCACGAGGACGTGTATAGAATTGGGGGCGGCGGTGTGGGGGAATTAAGGGTGAAGGGGATGGATGTGGCGGTGGCTGTGGCGGCAGGTGGTGGAGGATCGTCTTCAGGGAAGAGCTGGGCTCAGCAGACGGAGGAGAGTTATCAGTTGCAGTTGGCGTTGGCGCTCAGGCTTTCGTCCGAGGCCACTTGCGCTGATGATCCAAACTTTTTAGATCCTGTTCCCGATGAGTCTGCTTCGAGGTCTTCATCTTCAGGTTCAGCTGAGGCAGTGTCACATCGCTTCTGGGTACTTTTTTCTACCTTTTCCATCGTCCTCATGTGAATTTAGGTACTCTGTCATCTGAAGTATATTCGATTTCACCCACCAATTTCTTATCTGCGTTGGCACTGAAATTATTTTGGTAATCGTGAATATAGAATGTTGATTTTTGGAGTATGTGGAGTTCAGTGACCTTCAATTTTGAAAACATCTTAACGGAGTAGATTTGTAAGTGTGGTTTATACTCCGGTGGAGTATCTTGTCCATCATCAGTATGAGCTTAAGTGTAGTTTATCAATCCTTTTGTTTTTGATAAAAGTGTAAGAGTATTTTAAATTCAGACACTCATTCAGTGCTTTGTTTATATAATCAGGCATTCATCATTGTCCTTGGATATAGAATTCTATAGAGGAACATGGACACGGTTGAGGGCCTTTGGTTTTATAAGTGTTATCTTCTGTTGGAGTTTTATGTCCATCGTCATTTCATAATTTCTTTAGTTTATCATTCTTTAAATGGTTAATAGAACTGAGGCTCATCTTTAACAAGACATCACCAACAAACGTAATTATTTTTCTTCTTCTTTCTTTTTTTATTTTTGCTTTCTCTTTTTCCCCTCTATATATGTCTGTCCTCGACTCTTGTACATTTTAGCAAGCACTGTCTTTCCTGGATAATTATGTGTAATGAGTTGTAGCAAATAGTTTATGATTTGGCCACAAACTAGGATAATATTAGTTTAGGTAAGATGAAGCTCTCACTTGATCCTGTTGTTGTGGAAAACATACTTTCAAATTGATATTAGGTCTGATTTGTTTCAGATTAATTGCCTCCCAATTCTAAGTTAGCAAATGTGAGCACAGAATGGAAAGCTTTGTATTGGAAGTTGGTCCGAACTTATGATAAAAATTTTAGTCCATGTTAGGCTTTAGTTTTCAAAAGAATGCCAAGCTCATGCTCATCCTCCCTAAAGCAGCCCACCTGTGGACCGTATTAGAAGTTAAGCTTGAGTTCACAAACAGGATCATGGGAGGATCCATAGCATGAACTTTCTTTTTCGTTTCTTTTTCTTTTTTTCTTTTTAAGGGTTGGTGGGGGGGGTTGGTTGTTAAAAATGTTGTATGGGTGATTCTGTCCATATGTTACGATATGTATGATATGGCACTTATGAACTAGCAAATTTTGTAGATACTTCCATTACATATGTATCTTGATCTATACTATGTATAAACATGATCATTTTGTCTAGATGCTATTGCTTTACAGTTTGTTGGTTACTTGTGATGTATTAGTACTGTGTAGGCATATTTACCTTATTACAGGAAATATTTTGACATAATGGGGGAACCAACCTTTTTCTCAGTGATTTTCTAACAAATTTTAGTTTGCTAATGTATTTTTTTTTTCTATTTGGGGTTTTCCCTAACATCAAGTTTTTGGCCTTTCTAGGGCTAGGCATGCAATCTTAGCTTAATTTTAGTTAGAGAAGTACCATGTTATAGCAATAGTGAGATGACTTCCGCCAGCATAGGAAGCTTTGATGGAGTTTGTTGCCTTTTCTAGTATTACCTTGCATCTGGAGAGGGGTGGCTGTACAAAAATGTTGTCTGGACATACATTGTACCTTTCCCAGTCTTCATGCGTTGAGCATTCATGCCTATTTGTGGCCTTTTCTTTTATTTATTTTTATTTGGGTATGGTAGGTAGGGCTGGAGTTGTCAAACAGGCAAGATGCAAGATGAATTAGAGTGTTTGGGTGAAGAATGGATATGTTCCTTCTGTACAGTTAATTTCTATTTTCATGGATGGTCTCACAAATTTATTTTCTTGGGGGTTGGGATTACGAAGACTAAATCTTGTGGGATGCTGTTGGTGGATTCATGTCACGGCATGATAATGGCAAAGACATCGATTTTTTTGTGCAGTTCTATACAGACTTCCAAGATAGTGTCCCCAACTATAAATTCATTTATAAGCACAGCAATTTGATAGTGAAACAAGAAGGAAAGACTTGTCAACATAAAGAGAACCAAGATGGGTGCATATGTTGTAAATACTAATCCTTTAATCACAGCATGCTTCCTTTCCCTTAATTTCTGAAACATGTGGCTATTGAATCTTATGTTAGAAAAGTCAAATAAATGGAGAATTAATCTTCTCAAAGTGTTGTTTTGCATGAGTGTGATTAGCCCGTTTAACTTGATTGTCTTATCTTTGTCTTTGGAATACCACTATGACAAGTTATTGTTTTTGGTATAGTTTCCTCTTCTTCTAGTTTTTCTACTTCCTTTCTTACATTCCTTTTGGTTAATTGATGCATGCTTATGTAGTCCTTATTGTTGCTCAAGTTTCTTTTGTCATAATGCTCTAATTGTTTATCAGGTAAATGGCTGCCTGTCATACTCTGACAAAATTCCTGATGGGTTTTACCTTATACATGGGATGAATCCTTATGTGTGGACAGTATGTACGGATTTGCTGGAGAATGGTAGAATTCCAACAATTGAATCTCTCAAGTCTGTTGATCCTTCCACCAACTCTTCGATGGAAGTGGTTCTGATTGATCGGCACAGTGACCCAAGCTTAAAAGAATTCCAGAATAGGGTTCTTGGTATATCTCGTAGTTGCATAACCACTAAAGAGGTTGTGGACCAACTTGCTAAGCTTGTTTGCAATCTTATGGGGTATGTTTCAAGTTTCTAACCTGGTCTTGCTATAAATATATCTGGATATGATTGTTTCTATTGATTTAATCACTCTCTATTACTGGTCTTGAAGGGGCTCAGCTTCGGGGGGAGAGGATGACTTAATTTCAATTTGGATGGAATGCTGTCATGAACTTAAGGATTGCTTAGGATCTGTTGTTGTTCCAATAGGTAGCCTCTCAGTTGGTCTCTGCAGGCATCGCGCCTTACTTTTCAAAGTAAGGTTTCCAAATATATATGATGCATTATTTTGATATGGTTTAGGCTGTATTTTGATAAACATGAGCTGACCCTTTTTTATGATAATATGGTTTAATCACACTGAATTTTGTTTTTTATACCTTTGATGTAGCAAATATTGTTCTTTAGCCATTCTTAGAGGTCCATATCTAATGTTCAGGTTTTATATGAAAGTTGGTAAACCATTCGGGTCTTTTTTATCTATCCTGTATGAGTTATAGAGATGTGTCATCAATTTAACATTTATTTAAGTTAGAATGGAAGTTCTGATACACTTGACATGTATATTTGTAGGTACTCGCTGACATGATTGATTTACCATGTCGAATTGCAAAGGGATGCAAATACTGTACAAGAGAGGATGCTGCATCTTGTCTCGTCCGTTTTGGATTTGAAAGGTATTTTTTTTTTTTTTGGTCATGTTGCTATATGTAGATCTGGAGAACAGTCATATGAGCAAGCTTTTTCTCTCATGATCACATTGGGATTGATATAGCTGACCCACTTGGTGGATGAAGCTTGGTTTGTTGCTGTTGTTGTTGTTCATAAACTAGATCATCACAGAGTAGTCATAAGAGGTAGGACTATACCAATCGCATATGACAAAATTATATTTCAGTATCATATGAAAATTTAACTAATTGAAGTCGATGCTAATTTAGATGTACTTTTTGAATATAAATATTTGGCACAACTATCTTGACGACCAATTAATAGCATTTTTATGTACTAGTAGGACCTCCTGCTTAAGGCTATATATATATTAACACGATTCTTTAATTAGAAAAAAGAAAAAGAAAACTTCAATAAGAACAATCATATTGATGTAGTGTTCCAATCAGGTTCCAAAATCTAGTAAATGAAGATAGGGAAGATCTCCATCAAGATTATCCAATCCAGATATAAGAAAGATATGTTTCTCCATTCTTAACCTGCAAAAATTAGTTAACCAATGTTATAAACTGTTTAATGGAATTTTTGAAGTACTATACCCATGTACCTAGAGAGAGTAAAATTTATTAGTTGAAACTTCATAAACTCGCAGAACAGAAAAGAATGATAGCAGAGAGTTGAGACTTTTTAAAATCATATTTTTCTACTTACAAAGGGGAATTACTTAGAGTCTATTTTGAGTTCTTCAAGATAGTTTACTTGGATTTTTGAATTACCTCACATCTCGAGAGCAAACAAAATCTATCACCTCTTCCAATCAAAATAATGAACTATATAGGAAGAGGAAATTTTCAGCCAAATGAAGTTAAAAAAAGTTTGTAAAAGTAAGAACATGTGGATAAAGAGCCATTTGAAGTAGAAAATAACTTCTTAAGAATGTTTGGCTATTACGGATGTTGGATGTTCATGCTTGCTTCTTCACGACTTTCTGTATTTGTTCCATCGACAAAAGTAGGGAAAAATGAGAGAAGTTGGAGACCAAGTGTTGGAGGAAGACGAGAGAACAAAGACAAATTAAGATATGAGAAATGGTAACAATGGGAAGAGAGATTAATGCAATAAAAATATTAAGAAAGATGTTAAAAAGGATGAATAAATTATTACCTTAATGGAGATTAATTGGGTAGGCAATAATACACCTTAAATTTGGTAACAAATTAATGAAATAAATTACCAGGGATGATTAATGAAATAATTAATTAGGAATAAACGTTAATATTCAAGAAGTCCATGTACATTGTATCTGAATGACAACAAACTTGAGTTTAAGAAAAAGATTATAAATGCCGAGTTTGCCATAGATTAGAACTTGTTAAAATTGTTTAGAATGGCTAAGTCCCTCGAAAAGCTTTTTTTAATTAATATTATAGATTGAGATTGCATTTTCATCTTTGATCAGTGTATTGTTGAGCAGTGAATGTCAACCACATTAATAAAGTATTACGAGCTTCCCTCCTGATGGTTTCATGTTTGCCTTGCAGTTTTTAATGCTGAGATTCATACAGCTTTGCTTAGTCTTGCATTTTTCAATCCATTGTCATAGGAATGGAGAGTTTTGCTGTCTCCTATGCATATCATTATCTTGGAGAAATGGTGGTGACTTTTGATGAGCTGGTTTCTTCGTGGCAGGGAGTATCTTGTTGATTTGATTGGGAAGCCTGGTCATTTGTGTGAGCCTAGTTCTTTGCTCAATGGACCATTATCCATCTCAATATCATCACCACTACGGTTTCCGCGTCTTAAACCTAGTGACCCGGCAATTGATTTCAGGTCATTAGCCAAACAGTATTTCGCGGATTGCCAGATGCTTAATCTTGTGTTTGATGATCCTTCAACAGGTAGTAAAGTCTCACCTTTTTGGCTGCAAACTCTCTTTTCCTTCTCAGATGTTGATATATTTCCATACTTGTCATAGCTAGTGTTCATGGAATCACAAAACTAGGCATAAAACAAGTGGGGTCTAAAGGTGGTATTATGCTTACCGGTAATAATTTGTTGCCCACATATTCTGGTTTCTTTGCATTCTTTCAAGAGAGATTTTTTCTGCCTCTCATTTTGTGCAGTATTCCATTATTTATTTATTTATTATTATTATTATTTTTGCTGGTGTTATAACTTCATTGATGCCATCCGTTAGGTGATTCGCTTATTTGATTTCTATTGTGGTTGCTGAGGGTCCATAGAGGATATGTTTTAGAAATCAGTCTGCCAAAATGCAGATGCTATATAAAATAGAGTTAGTATTGTACTTTATACGTCCCTGAAACTGACAGTATGCTATACGGAACACTTGCATTTCTATAGGCTACTTAGATAATAATCTTGATGTGCCTTCCATGCCACAAACAGATGGTTGGGTTCTCAACATCTGCTTATCTTTTACATATTTATCTCTGAATTTTCCTTCTGAGAATATGGATGCAAAGAAACTCTTTTCTTTGGTTTCTCTCATATTTGTTTTTATGTTTTTGATAAACTAAAGAGCTAGTTTTATTTTAATGGTTCCGTTTCAAATGGATCTCTTCTTTTTTTTTTTGTTACAACACTTGCTTGTGATTACAACTAGAGGGCTAAAAATTTTATGTATGCTGCCAACCATCCAGGAGTCCCCTTTATCTCCTTATAGGGTGCAATTATAGAGGTTGTTGGGCTGCTGCCGGAGACTAGCTTCTTAGCCACTCTCTCCTAGTTCAACAGTACATTGGGACTGCTAACTTTCTTCTTATTATACCATCATTCATTCTCATGTTTCCTCCTTTTTCAGACTCTAATATAGTTCTCCAAAGTTGTTAGCATCCTATTGCATTGGGTGACTGGTCATTGGGAATCAGCAGATAGTTTGCCTGTCTGATTCCTCCATTCCTCCCTGTCTTGATTCCTTCACTCACCTCCCTCTCCTTCTCTCTTTATAGTCTCTGGTTCTTTTCTTCCATAGATAGGGAACATTGCCATGAAAATATCACAGAGAGCTAGTATTTTCTCTGTATATCATTTGTAACTAAAAGTAAAACAAAACCTTCATGTGACTGACCTTTTTCTGGCATGGCAACAGACTCGTATCATGACTTTTTGCCACTACGGATAGTGGGGTTTGAAGAAACCTTTTTCTTACAAAGCTTCCTCTTCAAAATGCTCGTGAACTGCTAAAATGATCATAATTCCATTTCTAGGGTAGTCAAAATTTTCAGGTTGCCCATATTTGAGAGAGTAGTAGGAAGCCGTGTCATTGTTTTACAGCACAATACGAACACTTGGCTAATCTAGCATGCTAGACCCCACTCACAAGCCATTCATTTGCCACTATAGGTATTGTTGACGAAGATTTGTCCAGAGTTCCTATGTATCTGCAGTCTGATACAAGGAACATGGAAAGAAGTGGCAACATGCAAAGCTTGAGTAGCAGTGATGAAAACCCACAGTTGCTGCTGCATGAAAAGGCTGCCGAACGAAGTGCTGAGGAAGCTGATTCCCAACAATTTAAGTCTTGCAGACCTCCACAAAATATTGTACATTCTGCAAAAATTGGTGGGGATCCAATTCCCCGTAAGAACATCCCTCCAAGTGGGCATCCAGGTTCTCGACCAATGATAGCCAGGCCTGATCCAAGAGTGGATGCCTCTAGAGATTCAAGGTTTGCCGATGAAGTATCACTTGATATAGAGGATCTAAAAATTCCTTGGAGTGATCTTGAATTAAAGGAGAGAATCGGAGCAGGTATTGTTACCCTTTTTGGTCGAATAGCATTTCAGATATTGAAGTATTAGTTAGGTGGTTCAGCCAAAAAAGTGTTAGTATGGTGGACTTCCCTTTCTGCACTTTTGGTACTTCCAAATTCTGGGAAGAATTGGTTTTGGATCTGATCTGGTGTCACTGCAGGGTCCTTTGGAACGGTTCATCGTGCTGACTGGCATGGATCGGTAAGCAAATTACCTTGGCATCTGATCTTTGGGAATGTGGAAGAAAAATGATATATTTGAATGTGGCGTCAGTAGTTTATGGTTCTTCATGAGTGTCCTTGCAGTAGTTCAGTACATAAACACTTCATTATTATCTAAAAAAGAGTGGTTTAGTTAGGCTGGTGAAGGCCTCAATGAAAATGTTAATAATGCTTCAATTAGAATGGTCCTTTTGCAGTTCAAAGCCATAGTCATTAAATTTTGCATAGGGTGATAAAATGTGTGACATATGCATGGCACCTGCAGCAATATACTGTTGTTTCTTGTATTGTCAACTGTGTAATAAGGCATGAACAGGCGTTGGTGTTTGCTTGCATCAGCGTTCATCTCATTGTGGACCTGCCTTCTCACGTTATCTGTCATGTAGTGTAGTGCCATCAGGATATTTTAAAGATTTTTCCATTTAGTCTGGCAATAGGTTATCTACTACTTCATCTGGCAAATTTTTCTCTTTATCTCCAGGAAGTTGCAGTGAAGATTCTCATGGAACAGGATTTTCATGCAGAACGCTTTAAGGAATTTTTGAGGGAGGTATGCTGCAACTTACGTTTGCTATTCGTTGTCAATGTATTTGAAAGATTACCCTTCTCTGTAGTTATCTAAATTCTGGTTTTATTTTCTACTTTTATGTTCACTTTTTTGGTGATCATCAGGTTGCCATAATGAAACGGTTGCGGCATCCAAATATAGTTCTCTTTATGGGTGCAGTCACCGAGCCTCCGAAATTGTCCATAGTAACTGAATATTTATCAAGGTTTAATTTTCTTTGGAGTTATCCACTTGCAAAAGTTTGTATAATTGTAAATTTGTGATTTTTATTGTGGGAAGTTTCACTTATTTTTATATTATATTGCAGAGGTAGCTTGTACAGGCTTTTACATAAACCTGGCGCGAGAGAAATATTGGATGAGAGGCGTAGGTTGAACATGGCACTCGATGTGGTATGCAATCATTAACTTGGTTTTGCAGTTTTTTAATTGATGTTATGTGCTGTCTTCATTGTATTTCTTTATGATATTCTCCTTTGGTTTGCTGTTTATCCAATGATATTCCTTTTTTTTATCAGGCAAAAGGAATGAATTATCTTCACAAACGCAATCCTCCAATCGTACATCGCGATCTGAAATCTCCAAATCTTTTGGTCGACAAAAAGTATACAGTTAAGGTGGGACTCAGATTTTCTTCAGGTCACGAAAGATGCCTATTTAGTTTCCTTGTTGCATTCAGACAGGTTTATCAGGATGATTTGTTTACTCTCTTTTAAAAGTTGTCCAGGGGAAGAGGGGGTTTGGCCACTAGGCTTGGTCTGGGACTTGGAATTATGGACCAATAAGTTTTACTGAGTCAAAAAAAGAGACATCCATTCAAAATGACCATTCTGCATCGATGCTTAAGTAGTTAATTTCTTCCAATATTTATCTGTCTACTGGATCAAAAGATCCTCTTGAATCATGAATTCTTTACTGATCACATTTTAATCTTCATTGCCTTTCTGATTTGTAGGTTTGTGATTTTGGTCTTTCCCGTCTTAAGCCAAGGACATTTCTCTCATCAAAGTCAGCAGCAGGAACTGTAAGTAGTGTTGTGCTTGAGATTCCATAAAGTACTTGAATCGTGTTCAGCCTTTTCTCTCTCCCTGCAATCATGGTCGATAATTGATGGTTTTGATTGCATTTTGTTAGCCTGAGTGGATGGCACCAGAAGTTCTCCGTGACGAGCCATCAAATGAAAAGTCGGATGTTTATAGCTTTGGAGTTATCTTGTGGGAGCTTGCAACACTGCAACAACCGTGGTGTAATTTAAATCCTGCGCAGGTCTGTTTGGTGAAACTATTCAAGATTTGAGAATTTAGTGGAAGATTCGAGATACAGAACTATTTCCTTAAATTTAAAGATGAAGGAAAACTTTGAAGAGAAATGATCTTTTCCTGATCTCACTGAACATTTGTTGCTAGGAAGAGTAGGAAACTATTTGTGGTATGTTTTTGCTTCATCGAGTGAAATAGGACAAATAGAATAGCTATTTCATGGTAAATAGAATAGAGTAAGGAATAGGCTAAGATTGGTTGAGCAGGAGGAGCACAAACATAAAGTCATGAGCCCTTTGGTGCGTTTTTAAGACTCCATCTCTCAATATCACACTTTCCATCAAATTTAGAGGTGACATGGATCCAAAAAATCTTGAATGATAGCTGATTTATCTTTGATGTGGATGACATATTTTGTAGCTCATTCAATTCTTTTTAGGTGCTTCTACTGAAAGTGGATATATTTTTCTTATCCAGCTATCATGTGAGATGCTTATTTTTTTCACTTTTAGGTTGTGGCGGCAGTTGGTTTCAAGGGGAGAAGACTTGAGATTCCACGAGATTTGAACCCTCAAGTGGCTTCTATTATTGAGGCCTGCTGGGTCAGGTGAGTACTCCTCCCCCATCCCCCCAAAAAAAAAAAAGACCCCCACCAAAAAATGTGGTTAGGAGGGGATGTGCTTGCATTGGGTAACTGATATATATGTATATATGTATGCATGTGGAGTTGGTAAATCTAGGGTGAGTTCTCACGTTACCGACTAGAAATTATTTGTGCTTAATCCAAGACAAAAATTACTCAATTGCAGTGAACCCTGGAAACGGCCATCTTTCTCCAGTATTATGGAATCTTTGAAGCCATTGGTCAAACCTCCATTGCCTCAACAAAGTCATGTAAACATGCCGCTAATTCCCTAGATGAGTGCTGCTTGAGGAGTGTTGATATGACTGGGGACTTTTTGGGGTGACGCCCAGTGGTCATGCCAACCTTGTGACCCTCTGCGGTGCGCTTCTTTCGCATAATTTTCCCTATGTCTAATCATTTATTTAGCTCAACAGAATTCTCACATCTAGAAAAGGGGAAGTGTAAAATCTGAAATTGGCTGCAAAGTCATAAGCCTACTTCATGTTTGTAAGTTCACACTTTCCTAAGAATAAGTAACCAATGATGATTGGACACTGTGCAAGCAAAGAAATAGGACAGCCTGCAATTTCCTTGTTTTTTGTTCCAGCTCATGCCATGCAGTCGTGTGACCTCTGAGATGTGAGTGTGGCCGCTTTCCAAAATGTCTTAAAGCTATGAATAGGGGTGGCTGTTGATATTTTAGTCAACTGGGCTCTTTAAATGAATAGCATGAGCATGTCACTTGTAGTTTTTCTTAGGACACATTGGAGTCCCCCAGGAAAATCTTTGAGGCTGTATTTTACCTACTCGTTTGCAAGTTGCGTTGGCAATTCTCAAATATACTATATGCTTTAAGATCTTGTTAGCTCGAATTTCTTGATATGTCCTTATGTCCTAACGTGCCCCTTTTTGGCTATTTGCAGGATCTTTCTTGTACATGTCTCTTCGTCATCAAGGATTCTGACTATTACAGTAAGGTCGCCCCAACATAGTTATGATGATTATTTTTCTGATTCCCGTCAGAATATTATTATCGAATTCTGTCATATCATATTGGTAAAGATGTATAGTTATTCCTCGCATAATTTTGTATGTAAAGGTTGTATCTACAATTGTTGATTGAGGGAACACTTACGACGGCAAGAGGTTGGAGCATTTTGCGAAAGCCGAATTCTTCTCTGTTCTTGTGGTTGTTTTTACGTAATAATACTGTTTTTTCTTCAGAAAGTCTCTTTCTGCGTCAGGCCCTAGACAGGGATTTGCTGGAAGGTGTTGCCAATACTACCTGTAAAGACTAGGTTCAAATTTGGTGTCCACCTATTGAAAGTCCAAAATTAACCTTGGGAAAATAATGCTTCGTCAAATTTCTGACCTAAAAGTCGGTTAAAATTGCCATATGACATCTGGAAACCACCCGACCGATAGTTTTAGGAAGTCAGACATTTCATCCATGCACATGCTGGAGTTGAGGGCTATGAAGCACGGACACGTTGTCCGTGCTTCCGTGTTGTGTCCGACATGTGTCGGAGCGTGTCGGACACGTCGACACGCTCGGACACGCGGTCAACGCATGTCGAGTTTTCCAACACGTAGTCAACTTTTTTCGACTCGGCTCGACACGCGTGTCGGATGGAAGCGAGGGCGGGGGAGGAGAGACAAGGCCGCGAGCGACGGCGAGAAACTGCCAGAGAAAGAGTAGAGATTGAGGCGCCAGAGAAAGAGTCGAGACCGAGGCAAGGGCGGCCGTAGAGACTGAGGCGAGGGCAGCCGCAGTGATGTTGCGGGATCGGCGACGAGGCTGCAACTGCAAGTGAGGAAGGGCTGAAGGCGAGGCGGAGGAGGAGGAGAAGGATCGAGAGAAAGAGGAGAGGAAGGGGGTCGTATGGAGGTCGTCCGGCGAGGAGATGGAGATGGATCTAGAGGAAGACCGTTCGGCGAGGGGAAAAAAGTGAGGAGAGGAAGGGGTTGCGAAGTCGTGCGGCGAGGGGAAAAAATTGTTTCGGTAGCTAGGGTTTTGGAAACTCAATGGGGCGCTATGTAGCACTGACACGCGACACGACACGACACAACACGCGACACGTCATTTCTCAAAAAATAGAGAATTTCGACATGTTCCGACACGTTAAATATTAAATAAATATTTTTATTTTTAATTAATTTGATTTAAATTCATAAATAATTAATTAATTAAAAAAAGAGCATATAATGAATTTACACTAATAATATTAATAAATTAATTCATTAAAAATTCGAAAGACATTCATAATTAATACGTATCAATGTTTGGAAATTAGAATTAACTTATTTAAATAAATCTATGATTTTTTTTACAATGATCAAAATTTATTATCATTTAAAATTCAGTATTTTTATTTTTTAAAATTATTTATTTATTTTTTCCGATTAAAACAAAGTTTCCCCCACTCCCAAATTTATTTCACTTTTTCCCTCCCTCCCCACAAGAGACTATTCCCCCTCCTAAACTTATTTCAATTTTTTTTTTCCCTACCTTCCCACGTCAGACTATTTCCCCCCACCCCAAATTTATTTCACTTTTTCCCCTCCCCACGCACGTGACAGGCTGTCACCCCATTGAGTTTCCAAAACCCTAGCTACTGAAACAATTTTTCCCCTCGCCGCACGACTTCGCAACCCCTTCCTCTCCTCACTTTTTTCCCCTTGCCGCACGGTCTTCCTCTAGATCCATCTCCATCTCCTCGCCGGACGACCTCCATACGACCCCCTTCCTCTCCTCTTTCTCTCGATGCTTCTCCTCCTCCTCCGCCTTGCCTTCGACCCTTCCTCACTTGCAGTTGCAGCCTCATCGCTGATCCTGCAGCATCACTGCGGCTGCCCTCGCCTCAGTCTCTACAGCCGCCCTTGCCTCGGTCTCGACTCTTTCTCTGGCGCATCAATCTCTACTCTTTCTCTGGCGGTTTCTCGCCGTCGCGGGCTCGCCGTCGCTCGTGGCCTTGTCTCTCCTCCCCCGCCCTCGCTTCCATCCGACACGTGTGTCGAGATGAGTCGAAAAAAGTTGACTACGTGTCGGAAAACTCGACACGCGTTGACCGCGTGTCCGAGCGTGTCGACGTGTCCGACACGCTCCGACACGTGTCGGACACGACACGGAAGCACGGACATGGGGTGACAGCCTGTCACGTGCGTGGGGGAGGGGAAAAAGTGAAATAAATTTGGGGTGGGGGAAATTGGGGTGGGGGAAATAGTCTGATGTGGGAAGGTAGGGAAAAAAATTGAAATAAATTTAGGAGGGGGAATAGTCTCTCGTGGGGAGGGAGGGAAAAAAGTGAAATAAATTTGGGAGTGGGGGAAACTTTGTTTTAATCGGAAAAAAATAAATAAATAATTTTAAAAAATAAAAATACTGAATTTTAAATGATAATAAATTTTGATCATTGTAAAAAAATCATAGATTTATTTAAATAAGTTAATTCTAATTTCCAAACATGGATACGTATTAATTATGAATGTCTTTCGAATTTTTAATGAATTAATTTATTAATATTATTAGTGTAAATTCATTGTATGCTCTTTTTTTAATTAATTAATTATTTATGAATTTAAATCAAATTAATTAAAAATAAAAATATTTATTTAATATTTAACGTGTCGGAACGTGTCGAAATTCTCTACTTTTTGAGAAATGACGTGTCGCGTTTCGTGTCGTGTCGTGTCGCGTGTCGCATGTCGGTGCTACATAGGTTGAGGGAACCGTCCCATCAGAAACTACTTTTTGAGGAAACACGAACGACATGAGTTGGACAATTGAGTCCTAGTCAACGTAGAAAAGTTATTGTGGTTCAATCGAACTCAATAGATTGCGGAGTCTCATTTGATGTGTCTATCTCAACTCGAAAAGCGCTTAAGTTCTGAAAGCAGATTCAGATTTACACAGGCGTGTCACATGCGGTTTGATGTTGGGAAAATAATCCAGTTTGTCCTAAATATATTATTCGGACAATAATTCAGTCATAAATTTTTAATGTTTTCAATTGAGTCTTAAATCTTTATATGAAATTTTAATATAGTACTTTTGCCTAATTTTTGTTGACGCGACAGTGTGTGACATAGGATAGCCAACGATGACTAGATCGCTTTGTAAGTAATTTCCTACAAAAATTTAATGAAAAATTCAATGGAATTTCGCACAATGAGTTAGGACTAAAGTGGTAAAATTAAAAATTGAGAGATAAATTGACGTTCATATAATAAGTTTAGAATTAAATGGGTAATTTTTTCATTTGAAAATTATTAGTTTTTTTTTTCTTGAAGTAACAAATACCAGAAATACCACCTTTTGAAGATAATTTAACCCTTAGGAGGATTGTCACTTTGCTATTCACTACAAGGTGAATTTTTTCAAGAAATTCTAAACATATTGCACATCCATTCAATCCTAAACTTTTTTATGGTTTACCAATTAAGTTCATATAGTAAATTTTGCCAAAAATCACAAATGTGGACTAGCCATCCTACATGGCACGGCTAATGTTAATAAACAAATTTTATGATGTTTTCATATTTTTCAATTTTTATTCTCTTTTCTTTTTATTTTATTTTATTTTATTTGTTTTAATTTTACAATCTTAGTCGACGAGGTTGCTAGCCAAGGTGAGGGCCAATGATCCTCACTTGGTCTGAGCAAGGGCGTTGTGGGTCACCATGCCCAGGTCAACCAAAGGCGAGGGTGTCAAGCCTCACCCAGATCTAGGTGAGGGTTGACACCTTGCTTGTGGGATGGCAAGGGCCGTAATGTCCTTGTCTATTGGCCCGTGAGGACCCAACACCTAAGTCTTGGCAAGGGCACAAAGGCCCTCGCCTAGACCAGGTGAAGTCATTGCAGCCCTCATTGGCCAACAGGCAAAGATGTTGGCCCTCACCCAAACTAGGCGAGGTTGTTGACCCTCACCGGCAAGAGTTGTAAAAAATAAATTTAAAAAATAAAAAGGTATTATTAAAAATTGTTCACATTTCTATCAACAATACTACATAGGACGGCATACATCCACATCAGTGATTTTTGGCTAAAGCTAATCAGATTGATTCAATTGGTAAAACATGAAAATATTTAGAACTTAATTGGCACAATTAAAATATTTAGAATTGGATTAGCAAAAGTGTAATGGATTTAGAATTTTTTTGGTAGTTTTTCGGTTCACTATATAACCCAAGTTTCATTTACTTGGATAATTCTATTTGATAAATCTATTTGATCTAAATATATTATAGCTCAGGACAATTCTCTGGCTCGTAAATGGGTGGTGCAATTAAGCGTGGTCAAGGGGTGGAAATTTTGGGCAAAAAACGACATGTCTATAGTGAAACTGAGGCGGCCTCCTTGAAAAAACACCGGACGTCGGTTTTATCCCAACCACTGCTCTCCTCTGTCCTTGGTCGGAGTAGTATCCATCGGCAATCAAAGCTCAATCTCTGTCTCACTCGATTCATGTCTGGCGCATACGAAGAAAGTCCCAACTGTTTGTAGAAATCCAATCAAGTCGGAATGGGATCCGATTCCAAGTATGGTGGATGAGAATAACCGGAAACGAACCTGCCTCTCCATATATTTGCTAGAAATTATTAAGTTGGTGTGCAAATTTTTCATTCGCATTGACATTTCTTCAAATATTTCGTTCACTCAATAATTTTTTTAAACTCACTCTTAAACCGTAACAAAGTCCATAAGAAATTTCTTTTAAGCGGTCGTGATTCTAAAATTATTTATGAAAGACGCCAAGTTCATATTGAATTCAGTCATTATAATGAGTTTGTCTGGGGGAAATCATATTGACGAAATATGCTAATGAGATACAGAACCTCCATCAAGTTCAAATTCTAAATCTCCAAAATCTGAGCCTGCTCTTGAGAAGTTTGAATTTGACGAGATTGAAAAATCGAGTGCTGCATTTTCTTTGTTGCTGGGTTCTAAAACTATTCATGGTCGAAGTAGGGAAAATTCATGTCATTGTACTTATTCTTGCCCGTTTGGGTCATTTAGATTTCTTGGCTCATCTCATGATAAAAATATTAGCACAACATTCAAGGCGAGAATTGTTATTTAGGGAGTTATATTTGGAGATTAGGGAGTCGATAAAGTCAAATATACTTCCGAAGCTACGTGAAATTTTGGATGGATATGAGGAGGTCAAGCAGGTTGGTATTACAGTAATTGAAATTATGTCAAGATAGTTGCTGATGCAGGAACGGCCATTGTTACTTCTTCAGGGACAAAGCAACACTATTTGTTGACTCAATTCAAACAATTTTAATTGTCTTATCTCATTAGTATTCTAGGCGTTAATCTTTACAATACTGTATTTATTTTATTAGGTAACTAGGGTTTACTGGTGACACTGAAAATACCGTTATTTTACAATTCTTGCTTACTTTTCATGAATTGAATTAAGAATATTGGATTGTTGCTAAGAGTTTGTGTCTCCTTTTTCCTATCTTTTCTTTAGTCCTCTCTCTTGTCTTGTTATTCTGTTTTTGCTTCATTTTCCACGATTCTTTATTAATATTATCAAAAGTATTTTAAACTTATTACATTTGTGCCAATTCAATTTTAAACCTTGTAAGTAAAGTTTGTATCAATTTTTTTTCAAGTACTTTTTTTACTTTTTATTTTTATAACATATAAACTTGATATTGAATTCTCATTCTCATGAAATGATGGTGAGGGCGGTGATCAAGGTGGTGAGGGTGCAGACGAGCCTGGCGCTCAAGGAGGCCAATGAGTTGATTGAGGGGCTGCCGAAGAAGTTCAAGGAGGGGGTGTCCAAGGACGAGGCAGAGGACACGAAGAAGCAGCTCGAGGAGGCCGGTGCGAAGGTCGCCATTGTTTAGGGAAGGACCCAATTCGAGGCGATTGATACAGAGCCGATAAGAAGTGATGGTCTTTTAGGGTTTAAATCGAAGTGTGATTTGGTGAGAGGGTTATAGTGGGAAGGAAATGGTTGTTCATGGGGGGCCTGAGCTGATGTTGTATTTGCATTTGTATTGAGGAATTTGACTTGTGCGAATCTCCAAATTCTTTTCTTGTTTCTCCGTTCGTTTCGATCGATCTTTTTGGGCTTCTTTTTGTTTGGGATTTCTTTCGATGCAATACACAAGACAACAACATTTGATTTGACAAAATTGCAGAGGAATTGATCAATAAAAAATCATAGAAAATGAAGTTTAGGATTCAAGTGCCAACAGCCATACACGAACGACACATAATTTGCAAACTCAGATACATCCTCGATTCATGGCCCAAAGTCTCTAGTCGAGAATCAACGACCAATCTATTAACATGATAAAATTGGTCATCCATGAAATGGAAATCAATCAGTCGTCGATAGGGTCCTGAGGAGCTTCATCTGCGGGCCTTTTGATGGTTATGACAGGGCACTCAGCATGCTTCACGCAAAATTCACTGACGGTGCCGACAAATACCTTGTGATGTTATGTGCATGACAAGATCAGGCAATTAGGTGTTTCCAGAAATATGCATGACATTAGCTAACTCTAAACAGACAATAGAGATGTATCGACATGCGAGATGTGACAACTAGTAAGAGAACTTCCACTCAGCCAGCAAGTCAATGATGAGGTCATGAGAGGAAGATCAAGCTGTCTTGAAGCCTATGGGGACTCCACAGGGGCAGGCTCTCGATTTATGAGATGTTTAGCTGAAAGCAGAATCCAGAAAAGAGCTCAATATACCTTTGGAAAGGGCCAAGTTCCTTGCTTCCCACAACAAGTAAATCAGGCCTAACTCGCTTCACCTCATGACAGATGACCTCTTTTGGATCTCCTTTCTTGATCCATGCTTCACATTGTACCTAACATGAACACATCATAAGGAAATGGCGAATATTATTGTTGGCAATGTTTATTCAGGAAAAAGAGAGGAGAAAAATCTCCAATAACCCGATTTCATGACATCTGTTGACAAAGCACTCCAGTAGATGAATTCCTCTCGTCTTGTCCCTCTGTTTCAAGCTCTTAAAATTGTCCGGAGATGCATATACACTATCCATGTCATCAAAACCTATGGCAAAGGCAAAGTGAGAGGCCATATATCAGTGAGGAAGCAGGATTTCCCCAAACAATTCGCCTGGGCAACAAGAATTGCTGAATCAAAAGACACGACTGACTTATTGCCATACATATATAAATGCCACACCCAGAGTCTAACAAGCAAAACCCTACATTGATCTTTCTATGAAGTACTTCTTATGGAAATGATTACAAAACCTGTTGGTTGGGAATGGTCTCATTTATCTAATCGCTCAGCATTCTAAAGGCAGATAATACTCTCCAAAACCAATATGCAAGAGTTCTGAGCCTGGACACCCGGTCCAGCTTCACTCTCAGAGAACATATGTGATCAAATGTTTCAAGGGCTTTCCCTTTGAGGCCTAGAATTAATAACTCAAGTTTCACATTCTGTAAATTAAAACTGCAGAGCTAAATACAACGGCTCATGCCTCAAGTCTCTTTCTTCTTTTTACAGAATAAGAGATGGGAGAGACACATATAGATGACTATGCACTTCTACCGTGTTTTTGGTCACAACATGACACATATCACAATAAATCAGTCAGAGCATTCCATCGAAATCCAGAGAAGGATGAAGTGCCATGTACAACATGCTGCATCTCTCTCATTCAGCATGGGCTTCTTCCTAAACACCAAAATCCCACCCCTCCATTCGGGAACTTCTTTAAGTAAGAGAGTAGCTTTGATGACAAGCAGTGACAACAGATCTGAAGATCCAGGTCTAGGGAGTTCACTCATTGAGTTTATCTCACCCATTTCAAGTTGCTTCATAGCATAGAGGAGCTAAGCTAACCCTAAAACATTTTGGAAATGCAAATGACCGTGCATTTTGATTGAACATGAAATGGCGTAACGAGTGACGTTGAAGTTTGGATATAAATAGCTAGTATGGTGTAATGACGTTATGGATGCATATATGTAAATATAAGTGCATTTGAAATTATCCCTATTTTGTTGTGAATGGCTAGGAGATTTGTTTCTGCTTCCGCTTGTGTATAGAAACGATAACACAAATGGGTTAGCGAAGCCTCTTGGGACATTGTAGTTGAATGGAAAAAGTTGGTAAGTGAGGGGTGCCACACACTCAAAGCGGGTCATGGCGTGACATCCGCCCTCCAAAGATTCCTGTTTGAGCTTTTGATGGGATGAGAAATGAATCATTAGGGAAAATTGACTTACCTCTAACGGTCGGCCCTATGGCCATTGCTCAAATATTCCAAGTGCTCGATATTCCAAGCAACTTTAGCTTGCTGTTGGGATGTCCTTGGATCCATGCCGTAGGGATTATTCCCTCAAGTCTTCATCAGATAATGAAACTTGCTATTGATGGAAAGATCATAACCATTCGGTGCGGAAGAGATGTGGAGACTTTCCACAACACTACCCTACCCTGCATTGAGCCTGAAATCAAAGGGGAATTGAGCTACCACTTGTTTGAGCTCATATTTGTTACTCATGTACCTACTGGGTCAATCATTGGGAAGCTTCAGTTCTCAAAGGCCTCCTTAGTGTTGAGCAAAGAGCTACTCAAGAATGGATTTATTATTGGTAAGGGGTTTAAGAAAGCTTGCCCAAGGAGTGCCAAATCCTATTGAGGTGATCAAAAGGGACAAGTGTGAAGGCATAGGTGACCAAGGCAATCAAAAGGATCAAGGTAATTGAAAGGGCCCAAATATTAAGGGTAAGAGTTACTAACGCCTTCTACCTCCACTATTAAAGGATTTTTTTCCTTAGCTTACTGAAGCTCCTACAAGAAGAGGAAGCCATTGTCCATCACTTCACTGATTTGTTTGAAGATGGCATGATTGTGGCCACTAGTAAAGATGAAGAGCCTACTAATCCCGCTGTGTAAGTGATGTTTTTAGTTCTTACTTTTCATTTCAAGTGTATTCCATTCATTTCTCCCCCATAAGGGAATTCCATTCATTTATACTTGTAATAGTCTGGATTATGAACTCTATTGATCCAAGACGATATACGTTGTAATGCAATTTTTGCATATCAATAAAATTTGCATCTTTTGTAAAGATGCATAAGGTATCCCAAACCAGTCCTATGATAATGCTTTGAGGCCTGAGTCTCCACACAATCTATAGTTTCAAATCATTTTAGTGGAATAAGGATGTTCAATGACATGAGGGCAAGTTCCAAATATATATATTGAAAACCCGAAATTCGAAAACAAGTTTTCCATAACATTTGCATGCATTGCATTCATTTATTTTACATACTAACCATTTTTGATTGCATCTCAGGCGTGACATTTCACATAATGATAGTCATTTGCATGGCTTGGATTCGTATTCAAGAGATTTTGGTGAACCTGATTATTCCAACGTAGAAAATGAAGATGACCCTCGAGTTATTGAAAGAGAATGGCTCAGACATGAAGAATTCAAACCCCGACTACTAAGCAATCAATTACTGTGAATTTAGGAGATTCTGAAAACCCTAAAGAAATAAAGATTAGGGTAGATCTTTCTCAAACATATGTCAATAGATTAATTGGACTTTTGAAAGAATACAAAGATGTTTTTCCTTGGTCTCATGTTTATATGTTGGGTTTAGATCCCAATATCGTGAAACATGCGTTATCACTCGATCCTAATATTCTGCTAAAGAAAATTGAAGAGAAAGTCATGAAACTCCTGAATGTTGGTTTTATTAAAGTCACCCATTATGATGATTGGATTGCCAACATAGTCCTAGTTATAAAGAAGGATGGACAAGTTCGAATTTGCGTTGATTACCGTGACCTAAATAAGGTAAGCCCTAAGGATGACTTTCCTTTACCACATATCGATGTCTTGGTTGACAGTATAGCTGCTTTGAGCTATTCTCCTTCATAGACGGATTCTTCGACTACAACCAAATCTGGATGAAAGAGGAAGGCAAGACTAAAACGTCTTTCATCACTCCATGGGGAACATTATACTACAAAGTTATGCCATTTGGCTTGAAGAATACTGGGGCAACCTATCAAAGAGCTAGGGTGGCATTATTCTACGACATGATGATAAGTAAATTGAAGTCTATGTTGATGATATGATTGCAAAATCAAGATAAGGTGAGGACCATGTTGAAGTCTTGAGAAAATTGTTTGACTGATTGAGGAAATTTAAGCTAAGGCTTAACCCAGCAAAATGCATATTTGGAATAAAGTCTGGGAAGCTCATTGGATTTATGGTTAGTAGCAAGGACATCGAAATAGATCCCTTTAAGGTAAAGACCATATGCAATCTAAAATCTCCCTTTACTGTTAAGGAAGTCTGAAGTCTATATTCATCTCCCAACTATTAGAAGCCGCTATGCTGTTCTTCAAGTTGTTGAAGAAGAACACTAAAGTCAACTTGGATGAAGAATGCTACAAATCCTTTGAAGAACTCAAGCGATATCTTTCACAATCACATGTATTGGTGCTGCCTATTCAAGGTGTGCCTCTAATATTGTATCTCACCATATATGACGAGTCTTTATGAGCTATGTTGGCGCAAAAAGGATCAAGGGATGTGATAGAACATGCCATATTCTACCTTACTAAAAAGTTCACTACCTTTGAGATCTGATATCCTAATGTGGAAAAAAAACATGTGTAGCCCTAATTTGGGTATTACATCGATTGAGACAATATACTCTTCACCACCGCATCTTGCTAGTGATTGAGAATGACTTGATTAAATATCTTTTGGAGAAGCCTGTGTTGGTCAGAAGGCTTGCCAAATGGCAAGTATTATTCTCCAAGTTTGATATTCAAAGCATGGCACAGAAGTCTATCAAGGGACGAGCTATAGCTGACATGTTAGCTAAAAATCCCAAGAAGTCTAATGATTGAGATGAAGTCAATGAACGGATTCACATAGTCTCACATGATAAGTGGACCATGTATTCTAATGGCACTGTTAATCTTTCTGGTTTTGGCACTAGGGTAGTTTTAATATCCCTATAGGGTCAACATTACCCAATAGTTATGGAGTTGGTATTTCCTTCCAATAATATTTCTAAATATGAGGCTTGTATCCTTAGTCTACAATTGGCCATCGATATGAAAGTCAAAAAGCTTTGGGTTTATGGTGATTCCGCACTCATCATCCTTTAGATGGGAGGCGAATGGTAAACACAAGACGTAAAGTTGATTCATTACCATAAATATCTTGAAGACCTAGTCAAGGAATTTAACGAAATATCTTTTGATTATCTGCCACTATCGCAAAATCTATTTGCTGACTCTCTAGCGACTTTATCATCAATGTTATAAGTAATTGATGGTTTAAGCACTGATCCCTTATAAATCGATATCTTGAAAAAGCTTTCTTATTGCCTAATGGTTGAAGAAGAACCTGATGGTCAACCTTGGTATTATGATATCATGAACTACCTTCGAGATGGCAAATTTCTCCAAGGGAGTTAAGCCAATGATTGAAAATAACTAATGAAGTTAGCATCCAAATTCTTCCTCTGTAGAGGAGCCCTTTATAAAAGGTATTTCGATTTAGTAGCCAAACTGCAGATGAAAGACATATGAATGAGAGTATGGCCCTCATATGAATGGTCATCTCCAGGCAAGAAAAATCATGAGACTTGGTTACTACTGGTTGACCATGGAAGCCAATTGTATTCAACATGTGAAGTGCTGTGTCACCAATGCCGAGTCTATGGAGACAAAATCAATGTTCCTCCTAATGAATTGCATCAAATGTTCAAGCTTTGGCCTTTCTTGATGTAGGGCATAGATACTGCCAAATCAATTAATCTTAAGGCGTTGAATGGACACCGCTTTATCTTAATAGCTATTGATTATTTCACTAGATGGATTGAAGAGTTCTTATGCCCATGTCATTGCAAAGAGTGTGTCAAAGTTCATTCATCATGATATCATTGCTCAATATGGAGTTCCCGAATCGATCATCACTAACAATGGATGAAACTCAAACAACAAAATAGTGGACAAATTACTCAGTGAGTTCCATATTCGCCAATTGAATTCTTATCCTTATTGCCCACAAATGAATGGAGCTATAGAAGCGGCAAATAAGAACATCAATAAGATTTAGCCAAGACAACTTAAAATTATCATGCCTGACATGATTGGTTGTCATATGCTTTGATGGCTTACCGAATCTTAATTCGCATTTCAACTAGGGCAACGCCATTCTCATTGGTATATGGAATGGAAGCCGTGCTACCTGTGGAAGTGAAAATCCCTTCACTAAAGTCAAGCTCATTGAAGCTGGGTGGGTTGAATAAAAGTTTGAGCAACTCTATATGATCGATAAAAAGAGGGTAACAACCCTATGCCATGAACAAAGCTATTAGAAACAAGTCGTTTAACTTAAGGTCAATAATCTTGTTATGAGAAAGGTCTTGGCTATCATTTCGGATCCTCATGAGGAGTTCACTTTGAGCTACGAAGGCCCATATGTTGTGAAGAAGGTACTATCGCGTGGAGCAATGATTTTTGTAGAAATGGATAGCCAAGAATTGCCAAAGCCTGTAAATGCTAATGCTGTCAAGAAGTATTATCCATAAATAAAGTGAAAGGCTTTTGAGCCGCTGTTAGACTAAATCCAAACCACTTTAGGATATTTGTGTCATGTATCCCATGCACACATATTATATCTCATGTTTAATCATTTTGTAGGATCTCTGAAGAAGATTCTACCTACCCACGGGAGATCAATCTCAGGAGTACAAAACCTCCAAAATAATGACCATATTCTTTAAAATTTAGAAGTGGCCCTATCCTTTAGAATGCTGAAAAAGTCAATTGGAATTCTAGAAGTGAACTCTTGTGCTAAACAAAGTTTATTTTGTCTACAAATTTCCTTCAACCTTGTTTCCAAAAGTCTCCCTAGTAGATTCAGGGGAACATATCTTTTGAAAAACATTCCTCACATCTTAATTCCCCACTGAGAGGAATTTATCCAATTGATGTTTTGAAAGACTTGAAAAAAGATTCTTAAATATGTCAAGTGGTAGTGTTAAAATGATGGGAGGCAACCCTTTGCCAAACACATTTTATACATACCTTGACAGAATTAAGTGAAAAGGACCATGTCTTAGGGCATAGGATTCATTCACAGTGAATACATAGATTAAAATAATAAAAGCATTTTCTTCTCAATCCCAAACACTACTGATATTATTACACATGTGGAAGCATAAAATAATCCCTAGACAATAAAATAATGTGATAGAAAAGTAAGGCAATATTTTTCACAACTAAAAAACCACAACCACACTTTTATACAAAGAAAACCTCTTAGTATATAATACAATACTATTCATAGAAGTTTGATTTATCACACATCAGTCCACGATTAGGTTTGCAAACGGGATGGGATCTCAGTCCTCATCTGAGTCGTACTCTGGATTCTCCTCCGGATCATCCTCTTCTTCAAATTCTTCTTCTCCTTCTTCAGGTTTGTCCTCAAGCTCTTCCTTCTCAAAATTCGCCTCAGGCTCATCCTCAGGTTCCTTCTCCTCAGGCTCCTCGTCTATAGGTTCATCATTCTATCCCTCCTCCTGCTCAATGATCTCCCCTTCTTCTTCACTCTAGTTAGTGTCTTCGATGGAATACACAGGATTATGAGAATCATCCTCAAGTTTAGGATCTTTAGCATCCACTACCGACTCGTCCTTAGGATCTACCGTCCCTTCTCCGAACGCCTCTTCCAATATGTACAAGGGCACACTGCCTTCCGATATGGGACCCTCTCTGTGACGGTACCACAATCGATACTCATGGAGTCTCAAGGCGTCATTACCCATGTAACCCAGACCGTCGACTTAACCAGTACGTACTCCATTCACTCGGGGTGGTTATGTATATGGACATGGTATGCTATTTATGAGATTTCTTCGGGAATACCAAAATGCATAGGAGGAGGAGGAGGAGGAGGTAGAGGTGCTGCCATTTAGGGGCCTGAGATGGTTATACAATAACCAATGAGACAACGTCTTAGCGAGTTTTACCCTTCTAAAACCCGATTAAGAAACCAATACGCTATGGGCTACCTAAGCACACACAGGTAAGATGACTTGGCCTCAGATTTCCACTTGCAAATCAATACAGTTCAAACAAGCACCCAATCAAACGCTACCGGTTGAAACATCGGTCAATCAACCCAGTCAATTTCCATGTCAAATAGACCAATCTTAGTCATTTCAGTCAATACTCTCCATTCTCCAAAATAACCCACCGGGTTACCGAGCCAGTATTTTATACGATTCATTCTCCGAAATGACATATTAAGTTATCGAGTATATTCATTATAACGTCCATTCTCCAAAATGACATGTTAAGTCATCAAGCCGTTATGGCATGTCGTCCATTCTCCAAAATAACCCATAGAGTCACTGAGCCGACATTGCATACCGTCCTTTCTCCAAAATGACATATAAAGTTAGCAAGCCGGTATATAATATGGTACTCTGACCATATAATCAATTTGTCATTTTTTTATCATACCCGATAAAAATAACCGTGTGTGGGTACATGATCGACTTTAGCCAAAATATAATAATTTCCTTTCCACAAATCCCACCATTTTCTGTAGTCCACCAAAACATTTTTGGCGCTGTCAATTGACGCCCGATTATTTTCCAATTAATTATTCAAAATTAATTAATTTAGGAAAATAATTATAGAATCATTAATAAATCAATTCAGCACAATCTAGCACTCAATAAATTAAACAGATTACATCACGATAATCAACATAAAATTCCGGTTGTCCACCATCCCGGTCTAATTTCCAGAAAATAAATAAATAATTAATTAACTACAAAAATTAATTATTAAATAGCAATAAATCCAATTTAGACCCGTAATGCCTAATTGGTTCAATAATTAACAGGACTTGTCTACTTGATAAGTACACTAACCATTTGCCTAACATGCATAGGTAAATCCCTAATTTAATTATTCTAATCTAATCTAACCACCTAATTGCATTTAATTAAATCTAATCGATCCCTAAGCATCATTAGCATACTAATGAGGGATTAGTGAGCAAAACTCACTTGTGCAAAGTGAAGACCGGAACACCGAGACGGCAACGCGACGGCAGTCGAAACTTGAGTTTGCGACGGCGTCGACGGAGCTTGGACCGGGCCTTAAATCGGCCCAACAAATCTCATCTCAAATTTGAGATTTGTTGCTAAATTGGGCTGGGCTTGATCTGGGCTTGGGCTTGCTGAAATGAAATTGAAGATGGGCTTGAAACTTAGGCCAAACTGTTGCTATAAAGATGGGCTAAGCTGGGCTGGCTTGTTGGGCTGCGGCAATTGATGGAGTTGCTGGGCCGAGAAAAAGGAAAAGGAAACTACTGGGCTGCTACTTCGGTGATGCTGGGCTCGATGAGTGGAGATCGCGGACGTTGGCAGCTCACACTTCGATGGAGACCAAATTTTGGTCACTGCTGGGGGGTTTTCTTACGAGCGTTGCTTCTGGGTGAGGAGCCAGAGTCAACGCCAAGGCTTCGAGCAGCTGTAAGAGGACGAAGAGGAAGGACGCACGGCAGCAAGAGGAGCTGAAGCCACAGACATGGAGCTCGGCAGGGTTGGGTCACTGGCGTGAGGGAAGTGGAGTGGGGGCTGCAGAATTCGGTGGAAGAGACAGGCTGTCAAAGGAGAAACGGTGGGGATGGGCAACGTGGAGATGGGGTATTCAACTAATGGAAATTTCAGTGGATGGTGGCAGATGCTGGGGTTATCTTCGGTGGTTGACCAAGCACATATGGAGACACGGGGAGGCAATCGTGGCTGGGCTGCTTCAGTTGAAGAGTAACCGGAAGAAAAGGAATAGCAAGGGAAATGAAAATAAAGCAGAGCAGAGAGGGATCGAGGGAGAGAAGACGTCCAAAGGAGGGAGAGGCAGTTGTGCGTGAGGAGGAAGCCAAGGAGGGGGGCCCAAGGATAGCAATTCTTATCTCCTCCATTAACTCCATGTCCCCTTATATTTTCCACCCAATTTTCCACCAAAATAGTCCAAATTGAAGCTAAAATTGAAGCCCTTTCCATGGATCCGAATTTCATAATTTAAGCTTCAATTTCTTTACTCAATTCCCCAAATTGAGGTCTAATTTAGTTGAAAAAAAATCCCGTACAATTTTTCTGTAAGTCCTTGACACTCAAAACTCGGCTTGGAAGTCCAAATTTCCTTTAATTTGGCTCGTCCAATTTTCGTTTCCACAACGTCCGAAACGGTTTTCCGTAAAAATTCCGGAATCTCTAAAAATTATTCTAAGAATGAGTCGACATTCCTAAAATAGATCGTGACACCACAGAACTTTGAATTTATGAAATTAGATTCAAATTCACGATTAATTTCACTCCGGCATAATTTTAGTGTGACATAGGCTACTAGGTAGTTTTCAGAAATTTTTAGTGCAAACGACCTGTGGTTCATTTTCTTCGAGCCACAATGCACCATTTCGACACATTGGCAACTCTCAATGGTCGTGAAAATCTCTAGGTTTCAATTACGGGCACAGGGTATCCAAAACGATAGAAAATCGGTCTAGTGTCGATCGACGAGAATTTTGCAATTAGGTGGAATCACCAACACTTTGATCACACATCTCAGTCGAATCGACCTATCCCTTATCTCTGATCGATTTTGACAATACCGTAATGACCCTTGCAAACTAACACGGTCAAGCAGTCGGCTTCTGGTCAAATTCTCAAGCCTATTGCATTAAAATCTCTTAATAACTTCCTCAAATAGTCTAGTTATCTCACGAGTGATCCGTTCTAAGGATAGTACTGTAGACACGTCGATGAAAGGCCCAATTTATTCAATTGAAAACAGTACTGGAAATTCAGGATGTTACATAAGCCCCTTTAAGCCAAATAGGGAGCATTTCCAAAATAACCCTATCAAGAACAACCCCACATTGGGGCAAAATAGAGAGTTTTGGTTGAAAACTATGGATTAAAAAATCAAGAAAGATTTTATTGCTTTCACTTACACCGATCTTCTTGTGACAACTTCAGATGAATTTTTATGAAAGCTTGAAGCATCCTGAAGTGATGAAGAGCATTATGTTCACTACCCAAACACAATTACCCTTTGCTTAGCCAATTCTGTTCACTACCCACACTAGGGCACGGCACATGGTTTACCAACAAAATTGAGAATGTTTGTCATGTTTGTAATACCACTTGAAGTCCTAGATACTTAAAAGAGAGTGAAAACTAAGGTGCATGAAATAGTAGTGTGCCTTGAAAAAGCAAGGCCAATGCCCATAAAAAAATGCGAAGAAAAGCAAAATGCAAAGGAATGCAAAATCAATGGTCATGCAAGAGATCACCCATTGAAAGATAAAATAAAAGCTTTGCAAAAACATATATTACAAGCAATGTCATTAGAAAAGAGAGCAAACATCTCATGTCTTAAAACAAATAGTCAAAAGGACTCTCGAGATAAGTAAAATTTTAAGAGTCAGATTTTCGAAAAATTGTGTGATGGTAATGATGCCAAGATAATCACTCACTTTTAACCTCTTGATATCTAAAAAAAAATTCAAGCCTTTTAAGCCTTACTCGAACCAACATTACAATCCTTATTTGAAGTTTCTTCCGATTGAGATGGTTCTAGTTGAAATGAGAATTTCACATAAGAGCCACTACTAGAAGGAGTGGAAGCAATACTATCTTGTCTTATCTTCAAGGTTCTTAGCTTGTAAACCCGATGAAGATATTGATTGAATATTCATTTCTTGGCCCTAAAGCGGCTACCTCTTGTATAAGCCTATGACCAAGTCATCATTACGGTCCTCTTTAGAAGACCTTTTGATCAATGAATTGTATTCACTATGAATGTTTCCGAAAACCTTAGACATAGGTTATGTGAGACATCTCTAGTGAGATTTGAGCAGCTTTCCCACATCAATGGTTGGGAATAAAATCATTTTTTAAAGAGCCAATGTAAACGACCTTTTGATTAGGTTATTTCTAATTTGGCATATTTGATTTAACCCTTAAGTAGTTAACCAAACTTCATTTGGTTAAAGTCTTCCCCGAAGGAATTTGATAATTGGTATAGTTTACCAAGACATGTTTGAAGAATTTCACAAGATTGGCTTTTGAGTAATCTCAAAATCCTTTTTTTTTTAAATATATGTTCCCTAGTGAACTGGGTTTTGGTCACCTAAAACCATACCCCCCTAGGCTTTAGATTCCAGGCTATCCTTAGAAACCTCAGCTTTAGGTTCTAGGTTGTCCTCAGAAACCTCAGCTTTATATTCCAGGATGTCCTCAGAAATCTCAGTTTTAGGTTCCAGGTTGTGTGGCACCCCGAAACACCTTAGGTTGCCACAAGCACCTATTGCTATACCTAATGAACACTAGTTACATCTCTTAGTAGAAACATCGTAGTACATAAGCATATATATATTGAAAACGGTCCCAGCGCAACGTATTAGTGGAAGCATAATTTAATATCGCCATCTCTCCCTCCAACAATCATGATATAATGCACACCACTAAGTACCATAGGAAAAGATAAAACCGAGCCACTTTTATTTACATATATTTTCATGATTGATTTTCTCGGGTCGATACAACAAAAGAAAGCCAATATTTTTAGCTACACTTGGCCACATCCCAAAAGGATATTTCGACCCCTATAACAATCGCGTGTCATCCTCCATCTATCAGTGTCGGCTACTCCCAAAAAGAAACATCAGTTCTCTACCCCTCACGCAGCCATCACACCCATCCTGGTGCGTCGAGCGGTGGTGGCAGCAACATCCCCCTAAACATTCCATCTCAGTGAACATAAACCAATAGAAACTCTTGAATGACAGGGCCCCCAGCTAGACCCACATCGTACATGACCAGCACTCGTACTCGCACAAATGTCAGTCCAGGGACGGTAACGCAGTCGATCTCTGTACACTCTACCTCTACATCAGATGGGAGGCCATAGAAGGTGCCCCGCGTGATGGAAAGGAGCGGCATCTTTCTAATCTGAAATGTTGGTCCCCGAAGGGGTTAGTATAGCCACTCAGCAGGTAAAAGATCCAATAAACCACTCAATGCATCACACCATACATTCATAACAATCATAGCATAGTACATGTCATTCATGCATCCAAGCATAACTTACCTTGCAGCCATGCATATGTCATCATACCATATGTACATACATCCTCATGTACTCATCACTATCATGTCATACATGTATCATCATGCCATAGGTGCACATCATCATGTCACACACATATCATCATGCCATAGGTGATCATCATCATCTCACACACATATCATCATACCATGGGTGATCATCATCATGTCACACACATATCATCATACCATGGGTGATCATCATCATGTCACACACATATCATCATGCCATGGGTGATCATCGTCATGTCACACACATATCATCATGCCATAGGTGCACATACAACCATGCACTCATCATCATCATGTCACACATCCATACGTATGTCATCAGATCATATGTGCATGATTCAATTTCCACTTTTATCTTTCAATTTGATCACCATATCTCTCTTTCCCGGGATCAGAATTGCATCCCACACTTTATCACTCGCACCCCAACCTGGCATCGCGAGAAAACCTCCGGCACACACCACCGAGCATCCGGCACCCCCACATTTCGGGCATCTCACATCCCAACTAGCATCACGAGGCATCCCTCGGGCACAAACCTCCGAGGCTTCCGGCATCCAACCATTCTGGGCATCTCGAAACTCCCGAGGCCATCCGGGCATGTATCTCAATACAATCCGAGCATCCGGCACCCCCCATCCTGGGCATCCTGACACTCCCAGGGCATTATCGGCCGCCTCCAATAGTTTCCTCATTCATCATAATTCATGTTCACCAATTAATGTCTCACAATCAGCATGGCACATGATGTAATGGCAACAAAGACTAATTCAGCATTTGATCCTATATGCAATGCCAATTATCATCACATGCTCAACAATATTCAATCACCTCAATCAATATGATTAATAGGGCTCATCCAAAGCAAAATAATCACAATTTCCAGCATTTGAAATTTCTATAATCCATGCTTGCACAATTTTAGAAAATATTTCCATTAAATGCCCAAATGATCTTTAAAAATTATGAAATTTGAACATATGCTAGTCAAGACATAATGGCAGATATTTCATAAAGGACACTGGATCAAAAGACCCTCACAAAATTTGGTATAGATCACACATCACAGCATTTCTATCCTATTAACACAGCTTGCACAGATTTTGAAATATTTTTGGTTAAATAGGAAATTGCACTTCAAAAATTATGAAACATGAATATGTTGCAGAGAAGACATACAGGAAGATACTTTGTTAAGAACACGTTGCCAAAAGAGCTCCATACAAAAAGTTATGATCTATGCATTGAAACTGACTACACCCGAGCGTGTCAGATTACACGGTTTTTGTAATATTTCCGATTAAATACTCTAACGACCTTAAAAAATTATGAAATTTTACCAGGTGATAGTAAATATCCTAAGTTAGGTTTTTCATGAATACATACCGGCCAGATTCGTCCTAGAAAATTAACTATGGACGGCCGAAACCCCTGTTCCTAGTACCGAACAGTCCAGGTTTTGCTGTCTCTGAAAAATCAAGGTTTCACCTACTTATCTTCCTTCATTTCCTCTGAATTTTTTATATGTTTTGACTCAAGAGGTCCACTACAACTTTCATTAAGGGATATAGGTGATATTCTCAAAGGATAATCACTTTATAGTTCACGAAGTCGCTAGAATCCAGTACAACACTTCCAGATCTATCGTCTTCAAAGGAAAAGTCGTTTCACTAGGCTACACTTGTTCGTTTTAGTTCAAATTTGAGTATGTTAGTCTTCAGGATGTTCTCTACAACTTTTGTGAATAAGTCGAAGTGAAATTCTCAGTAAAAGTGACGTGCAACACACAAAACTACCAAGAGGTCAACAAAACAGCTTCAGATCTAACGTTTTCATAGAATAAGATTTTCACCCCTTAAAGCTCAGCCATTTTGTCGTAAATTTTAGTATGTTATACTTTGAGATGTTGTCTACAACTTTTGTGAATAAGTCAAAGCCAAAATCCAACTCAAAACCCGCATGCAAGCCTCTACAACATTCTGGGTCAGGCGGTATACTCGAAAACAGAATGCTATTTCAAAAACAACACACTCAAGCTTCGGTTTCTCACACCCTAAACGTCCGAGATTCACCACCATTCAAACACATATGCAAGATACAACATGCAAGAGCAGAATATAGATCCCAACTTGCCTTTGTACCGAGCAAACAACGGCACATGGACGGCGACGGATGCATGGACGGACGGTCGACGGACGAGCAGACGGGCAGCTTCTTCCTCACGCGACCTCTTCTTCCTCTCTCTCGGTTCCTCACTCTCTCTCTCCCTCTTTGGACGACAGCCCCCCTCTCTCTCTCTCTCTATTTCCCTTAATCTCATCATTTGAAATGATTAGGAGCCACCCAAAGTGGCCAATGGTGTGACTCTCCTTTTTGCCACTTGGCAAAACCCATGCATTATGGGCTTGAAGGTGGGCCGGCCTCTCCCCTCTCTCCTTGTTGTCGACGGCAGCCTTTCATGGCTTCATGGGCCAGCCTTTTGGCCCATCATAGGTTCACACTCTTGGGCCTAAGACCCAAGCCTAATTAAATCAAATTTTAACCCCTTTTTAATACTAATTAAATCCTTATTGAACCAAAGTACTATAGTGTAAAAATTAAATAGCTATACACTTGAAATCACAAATCCATAAATTCTAATTCACAATACATATGGCCAAAGATAGACCATCCTTTTTCCAAAATTTATCTACTAAAACTTGGCCATAGTCCTTAATACAAGACATTAATTTGAGCACCCCCAATGACTGGCAAGGGATTTTTAGGATGCCACAGGTTGTTCACAAAAACCTTAGCTTTAGGTTCCAGGTTGTCCTTGGAAACCTTAGCTTTAGGTCCCAGGTTGTGTTGGGATTTTACATAACATATATAGGCTAAATAAACATAAATGCAGCGGAAGGAAAGATAAAATTCTACCATACATGTTCCTCCAAAGGCGTTGTTTGTGCATTTTAATTAAAAATCAAAATATCAAAGGGAGTTATATGGATTACTTCTCGAAGTGCGCTTTAAACAACTTGATTTAGATGTTCTTTAGTTCGAGCCCTACAAATGTCGGGTCTCTAGTTCAGACACACCACCAACGCACCTCGAACGAAAAGGAGCTCACAGGTAATCTCCACTGTAATTGTGCTAGCAATCTTGTGGAGACAATTCTCTGCACATGGTTAGCAACCGTTTGCTAATCACATAGTTCTCTCTCTCTTTCTGTCCTTTTCTTAACATAACCCACTCACCCTCTCGATGTTGTATTTATAATGTCCTAGTGAAGTTAACATTTAACTTCCTTTGGAAGTTAGTCTTTAACCTCTCAAAGAAGTTATTGACTACTTTTTCCAAAAGCTACTTCTTCCAGAAGCTGATCTTTAACTTTTCAAATAAGTTATTGATCACTTCCTCCATAACTTCTCAAATAAGTTATTGACTACTTCCTCTAGAAGTTGGATGAGCAAGAAAACAATTCTCGTGGGTGGGTTATGTCTAATTGAGTGAATTGGTTATGGTGTATGACATCCCTAGATTCATCACTGAGCTGGTAGTAAGACTTACACTAATACATTAGTACTCCCTAGAGAATTGATTGTCCCGATCAATCTCTAGGTCCTACTAGCATGATTGACTTCTAGCAATATGTCATGGCTACCGAGACAATGTGAATGCTTTAAAAACATAATGAACCTATCAGCTTTGGTGACATTATAATTCAATCCATCTGTCTTACTATGTTCTCATCGAACAAAGACCATGAAATATTTGTCAAGTCACAAATTCGATCATATGCACAAACCTAATTGACCTACATTTTATATAAGACAAACAATTTATTCTCGGTTATAACCCCGGCCGAGGATTTCAATGCAGTGTCACAATTAGATTGCATAAGACATCATTATTGTACCTTGCATGTAACAAGGAGATAGATTCCATGTTGCGCACACATGTAACTTCGTATGTGAACAAGTTATGACCATCAAGTATAAAGACAGATTAATGAGCTGCCAATAAACGTACCCGTGAACCATAGCCGTCCAACACACAAGTTAGCACTATGCCTCAAGTCTAAGGATTATTTAAACAAGACCAGAGCAATAATGATTGATCATTGACCCCATTAAGAGCTTCCATGTTGCCAATCGTTCTATGTATGTCACGTTCAGTGAACTTGTTTGTTATAAGCATCCGTGTTCTAACTCGAGCATCATAATACCAATGACTCATGACTCGTCATTACCTTAAGCATCCAATACTTAATGGTAAAGCTAAGAACACACCGGTCTCAACGAGATCATTAATATCCACTCAATGATCCATTGATCGGGAACGGTTTAAAGATTAAGTCTAACTGTGAACCTGTCACACGTATTCTTAATGTCTTAAGAATAAGTCTAGTCACAACTGATCTTATAGAATCACTCATTAGATAATTGGACAAATGAATGAATACGTCATTGACATTAATTTAACAACACAATTGAAATCCCTAACATGTAACTATTACATGATTAGAATCTTGGCTTTAGGTCCTAGTTTGTCCTCAGAATCCTCGATTTTAGGTCCTAGGTTGTCCTCGGAAACCTTGATTTTAGGTTCTAGGTTGTCCTTAAAAACTTCGACTTTAGGTTTCAAGTTATCCTTAGAAACTTTGACTTTAGGTTCAAGGTCATCCTTAAACCTCTTTCTTAGGTTTGTAGCTGTCCTTAAATCATTTTCCTTCCTCAACAATCTATTTTCCATCATTTCATCTCATGAGAGAAATAGAGAAAAGAATCCCAAACATGAGTCAACATACCCCAATGAGCGAAGGTAATTGTTTAGGTATGTTCCTAATCAAATATTATTTATTTTATTATTTTATATTCCTAAAGTTGAGTAAACTAAAAATGGTAGGTATCAATTTTGTCTGAGTGGAACCTCTTCGAATTCCCATTCAAAAAGGGGCAACTATTTAAAGAGGAGCAGCTATTGACACTTGATTTTTAGTTGACGTGTTATGAAAGGTAAAAAAATTGAGATTTTGGTTTTTGATCACGACAGAGCTCGTTTCTTGGGCAAAAAAGTGTCGCTTTTCATTTTTTTCTCTTGTACTATCGTTTTAAAGTAATTTCCAAGTCATTTTGAAGAAAAATCTAAAAAATCAAGCGGTTGACTTTTGAGTTAACTTTTTAGTCAACTTTTTGATCAAACTCAACCTCGAGTCAAAATTTGACTTTTTACCTAAAAATATGCTATTTAGTTTTAATTTCACTTTTGTTAAATCAATTTCTCAAAAATTCAAAAATTTGACCAAGAAAATTGAAAAAATAAAAAATTCACAAATCATTTTAAAAACCTTGTTTTCCAAATTTTTCGATTTTAGATTTTAAATCGACAAAAAATGAAATTACTTTCATTGTAGTCATTATTAGGTGTAATTCCTTCTTCAACATTTGATTTAAAGACTATTTTAAATCAGTTCGTGCATTCAATTTTGTGAATTGTCCGATCAAAATACAATTGCGGTTTTGAGCCCCAATTAGGAGATCAAAATCGATTCTCCATCAATTACGAATGGACGATTGTTCTTCACTCATTTTCATAAGATAAGTCCCAATTCAAAATCAATTTTGGAAAATTCACATAAGAACTTCTCAATTTGAAGAATTTTACTCTTCCAAGCATAAGAAAATCAAGCAATTAAGCTTCAATTGGTAAAATTCAAGTTGACCTATTCAAGGTTATGGTTTAATTTCATGAATCTAGGTTCAATTTTGATATTATACCTAAATTCATTTTTGACATAAACTTAAGCACTTCAATTCAAGGTCAATTTGAACATATTAAGTGATCTTACAAAGGGGTAGTTTATTAGATAAAGCAATTGTGGCTTTAATGAAATCAATTTCAATAGGCTTGTAATTTTGCCCATTAAACTGTCAATTCAATCATTTTAGCCCTTTAAGCTCAATACAAAGCACCCATAGTTTTGATCTGTTGTCTTTTGTAATAATTATCTAATTAAGTCAACAAAAGATCCTTAAATCACATTCATGAGATTTGATTGACTTAATTGGATCACAATTGGGCAATTTCCTCTCAAATAGCATAAATTTTATTTTCAATTTAATCTTTAGAGACCAAATTGCATAAATTTTGAACCTATAAAGGGCTCTAAGCAAATGCATCAACTCGAACCATACGAAATCGGTCAATAACTGACCAAACTGGAGTGAACCAGTCTGATCGGTCTAACTAGCCGTCAGCAGTGTTGGCTGATTCAGCCACTTATAGGTTGGCTTTGGACCTTCGATGACCAGTTCCGAGTTCCTCTTGGTGTCAATTTTACATCTGCACCTTCAATTTTCTAAAGTTTTGTAGATTGGCCTTTGAATTCCATGAAATTGCAATTTGACCCCTAATCAAATATTTTGAAACAATTCTCAATTTCGGCTTTGGTTTTCGCAAATCAAACCCACTAGATTGATTACCCCACACCTTTTGATCATAAGTGAGCTTTTGAAATCAAATTTCGACTGTCAAATCGAACCGATGGCTAAGATTGCTTGATTTGGGGATAGTCTATAAGCCAATTTTTCCTCCAATTTTAGGGGGTTCATTTGCATGAAATTAATCTCTCTCTAAAATAGATTTCTCTCTCTTCCCTCTCAATTTTCCCGCCCAAACTCTCTCTCTCTCTTTTTCTCTCTCACACAGCCACCGTCCTTCTGTCGGTTTAAGCCTCCATCGGCGATGCCTTCAGCCACACCACATCCTCCGATCATCTCCACTCCTTCTAGGTAATGATCGAAGTTTCCACAAGTTTCAGCTGTGTCTTGATTAGCCCGATCAAGCTAGCCGATCAGCTGAGTTTGATCACTGACATAGAAGCCAATGATTCTCTCCAAGCTTTAGCCGAACCAGATCGACGGTCCAATGGTCTTTTAACGTGTTGAAGTTCAACGATCCTCTTCATCAACTATCCTCGAAGTCCTTGTGATTGGCATCCAAGCGAGTGATCATCGGAGGGTCTCTAATCAAGCAGATCTCCATCGCTGCTTGAAATCGATCCGAATCAAATCGATCCTTTGAATTGCTTGAATTAGCGGTCGTCGGTGATCTTTGGAGGTTCCGTCTACCTCCGACCAATTCCCTAGGTATTCCCCAACCTCGCTATGGTCAGGGATCGGCCAATCAATCAATAGCAAGCTCTAGCAGTCCATACTTTTCACGGTGAGCATGAAGACCAGTCTGATTGGATTGGTTCTAGTTCAACACCAACTCGGCAGTTCGGGCATCTCTCAAAGGCGATCCTTGCTGTCTAGATCTAATCCTTGGTGATTTATGGTGGTTCGATCATGTTTCGACAAGGATCTCCTTAGATTGTGATTATAAACGACAAAAGCCGCATCAAAGGTAACCTCCTCTATCTCAAAACCCGTGAAGTGAGGCCAGATTAACTAGTAGGGCAGGGGTTCAACTTTAGGAATATATGCTATGTTTATTTGCTCATTGATGATTTGATAAAGTTTGAATGTGTTCTTGAATGATCATGAATGATTGAACTTGATTAGGCTTTAAATATGCATTTTTGTATCTTTAGACTAACCTGTTGTCTTGACGGAAATGAGGTTTGAAATGACCTTATCTTAGTTTGAGTTCGTCGAGGCTTTGAAAATACACATCACGAGCTTCAAATTGACAAGTCGTAAACCACAATTGAACGACATTTGGCCCTCAAAAAACACCTCCGTATCTGTAGAAATTTTGGTCCGTTTTTGGTTTTGTTCCTGTTCCACCTTCTAACTTTGCTATATTTACACCGGTTTCTATGATAGACTTTTGACAAAATTTTCTGCATGAGTTTTGTTCCAAATTCTCTCGTGTATGTCTTGTATTTTTGCTTGATTTTTTGGATAGGTTTTCGTGAGTCAAAATTGCGTAAAACTGAGCATAGGATTGTCTGCCCCGCACCATTCCGAATTGCGCTTTAGTAAAATTGATTCTATAAATGAGTTTAATTGGTCTTAGAGTATTCATTGGACATGAACTACATGTTGTATGTGCCTAATTGATGTATGTTTTGTAAATTTTCGATGTCATTTAGAGCATCAATTGCATGTAGGAAAGAGTATGGGTGTTGTTGCAATTAGGGATGTCAAAGACTCGTGTCTGCTTTGCTATTTTTTTTTCGTGATTTGCATGATCTCATTTAGGCTCCAGACTCTTGACGAAAAATATTTCTCATTGCATGATTTGCATATAAGACTTTTCATAGAATTTTTGCATATCTTTAGGGGTCCAAAATCATACTCATTCTGTAGTGTTAATGCTAAAACTAGACATTACCATGTATGTATTTTGCCATGCCCGTTTAGGTCTTTTGGAAACCAAATCTTGCAATGATGTCTTCTTGACATTTGAATTGCATGTTATAATGTTTGGGTACATGTTTAGCTCATTACATTTGAGTACCAATTCGAATGTTAAATTTGTGTCGTAAAAGTGCATGTTACACTTAAAATCAAGCGTGTCATTATGAGTCAAGCCATCTTGTATTGTCATTAGATTGTACGACATCTTAGCATATCGACTTAGGGTTAGATGTTTACCCTGATTTTTTGTCGCATCAAATCCCTCTATAGTTTGTGAAATTCATGCGGGTTGTGCATTACTTGAATGACTTTTGAGGTCTAATAATGCATGATTATGTTCTAGTTTTTAATTACTAATAGGTGCATTTTTAGAAATCTTTGTTTTAGAGCACCAAATTGACCTAGTTTGGGCCTGAGCCTTTTTAAGAAGTTGTAAGGCAATCTTTGACGTTTCCATTGCACTGATTTCATGTGATTTGCTTGTCGTTAAGTCCTTTTTCTGTTTTTCTCAAACTTGACTAGAATATGGACCTAGGGTCAAAATTTAGACCCCAGTTTGGATGGACTTTTGTCATTTTTGTACCATTTTTTTCTGTAGGGATTCTCAACCTGTTCTCTTAATAAAATTTGTTTGTCGTCATGTTGACTGTCATGTGAAAATCTAATGATTTTTAGACCTCTTTTGATAGAACAAAGCATGCTTGCAATGATATGATGTCCTGCTGTGACGCTGTCTTAATAAGTTTCTAATGCATCGTCACCCTTTTTCTGATTTTTATAGAATCATGCTTAGCTCATTTAGGAAAAATTTCTTCATGAAAGTTGTTCGTTATCATGTCATGCATGTTAGAAAGTTTTGCCATAATTTTGCTGATTTGTCATGCTAGGTATGAAATTTTATGACATGAATTTGGTTGTGATTGTTTAGATAGACTACTTAGTTTAGTTTGTGCATGAATTTAGGGCATGCCATCTTCATGAAAGTTGCTTTAAATCCTTTGATATCTCTTGTCAAATTGCTTCCAATGGATCAATTTTCCAAATCATATATCAAAGGTTTTGGTACATGTGGTGTTTCCAAAAGCAACCATTTTTAGAAGTTCTTTTTGAAGCTTAATTTGGCTGAAGGAAGAGTCATGGTTTGAACCATATTCAAAATGTCTGCCACAGTTTTGAATGCATTTATGTGAGTTCCAAGCTAGCGTTCTCATTGAATGTGTTTCGTAGCCTAGATATTCCTTAATTCAAAATATTTTCAAATCTCTTTAATTCCCGATTTGACATTATGAAAGTCATGGTTTAGATTGTATTCAAAATGATAGTGATGCTTGTGAGTGCATTTATGCGAGCTCTGAGCTAAACTTGGCAATTGAATGCCTTCCGTAATTGAGACATCACTTTATCTCAAAAACTTTGTGAATGATTTCAAAAAATGTCATTGACATATCATATGCACCCTTATGCATATAATCACGTCATTCATTAGAAACTTCTTCATTCGTGATTGGCACATGCCCTTGGTAATAAATGATGTGTTGACGGTTCACTTTCTTTTTTGATTGGTTGAGAAATAAAGTCCAAAAGACTTACATGCATGTGGTTTCTAGATGTAAGCTTGGACTGATGCATGATATCGAGGGAAAACCCTAGAATCACATAGATCGCTTGGTTATGAGGCTTATAAGTGTTATTGGATATGCGAGAATACAATTGGCCAATAATAGCCGTAAGTCATAAAATGAATTGGGTAGGTGTCTTAAAGGGACTTACGCATGAACTACAAAGGCCAACCCCAAGGCCCAAATTTGATTTGTGAATTGAAGTTCCTTTGATTGATTAACTTTGACATGATATTGTGCTTTTGGTTGTTTTGATGTATATGCTTGTTTCTTTCCATTATATGTACCTAGCTATAGTTCTTAGACTAGGTTTAGAATAGGATCCTGAGACAAAGATGACGCGAAGACAATGAAAGGTCGAAGTCCAATCCAGCCATATCTTTGTACATTCATCCCCAACATATGTCTCAGTTTCTTATTATTTGTATAAAGCCCGATGAGTTGTGGGTTCTTTTCTTTCTTGTCCTTTGTTGGAGAAATCCTCTTGAAGTGTTTTGAAGTTGACAAAATGTTTCCATCAGTCTAGTCTGAAGGCTTGCAGACTCTGCTATTTAAAGTCTGAAGACCTCCGGACAGCCAGACTCAAGACTCAAAGTCTATCTTCATTGACAGCTTCTAATCCGTTGAAGAAAGGCTATCCAGAACTAGATGTTTCATTAAGGATGTGGCCTTATCGACTGGAGAGGATCTCTTGGCTGGATATGACATAACAGAATCCTTTATTTGATCATAATTGATTTGAAGATTAAGGATCCGATGATTGGCAAAATATACTTGGAAGGTTCTACTTATGGAAACCGAGATCTTGATTGTATGGGCGAACAGGATTGATGGGCTATCGACATGTTCCTTTAATAGCTCGAATGATCTTTCTAATTGATTCCGTCCAACAGGTAGATTGGAGGAATTCCTTTGGTAAGTGCCAACGGGTATGATGGCATGAAGGAGTATATAAGGAAGACGTTCTAGTTGTTCAAGAAGGGGGTACGATAGAAGAATTCCAAAGTCTGAAGCTCCTTGTTTCTAGTCAATTCATTTGTTGAGCAAAATCGTGTAAACAAAAGAGAAGTCTATATTCGTGAGAAACCTTGAGGAAGTGTGATAGAACATCTACACTGTAGAATCAAGGAAAAGCTGTGATGTAACTTCTCTTTTGTTCATAGTGAAATCCAGCCGGTGGGCTGTCAGTGCGGAAGAGTGGACGTAGGCTTGGAATAAGCCGAATCACTATAAATGTTGTGTTCATTTCTCTTCCCTATCCTTTACTTTACTTTGATCGTATTTTTCTTTCTATCGATTGCCTAGAATTGCTTCCGTATCTCGAGAATTTGTTTGTTCACCTATTCACCCCCCTCTAGGTGCTTATACTAGCTATCTCAATTGGTATCAGAGCCTGTGTACTCACTTTTGTTTAAGTGTTTTACTTCAGAGTTAAAGATCCATGGCTAGTATGTTGGCTCCAGGATTGGTAGAAGGGCAAAGCAATACCAGACCACCTTACTTTGATGGAAAGGATTACAACATATGGAAAAACAAGATGAAAGCATTCCTAAGATCAAAGGATCCTCTGGAATGGGACGTCGTAGAAAAAGGAATCATTCCTAAAGCTGCATCTGTCTCAGAAAGAGGAAAATAAGTTGTTGAGTCTAGCGAAATGACTCAAGAAGAGAAAATCAAGAGACAAGCTCTTGATGCAAAAGCAATTTATTCTTTATATTGTGCTTTATCCCCTACTGAATATAACAGAATATCTTCTTGTGTTACAGCTAAAGAAGTCTGGGATAGATTACATATTACCTATGAAGGAACCGATCGAGTGAAAGAAACCAGAATCAACATTCTCCTCGGTCAATATGAAGCCTTCAAAATGAAACCAGGAGAATCTATAAAGGATATGTTCAGTCGCTTTACTGAAATCGTGAATGGTCTTGAAAATCAAGGTCAACCAATTTCTGATCCCATGAAAGTAAACAAGCTACTGCGTGGACTTTCCAAGGATTGGAATCACATAAAGACCTCAATTAGAGAGACTCAAAGAATCATGCCACTATCTGTTGATGAGTTGGTTGGAACTCTTCAGTCTTATGAAGTGGAGCGAATCAATGAAGACGAAGATCCTAAATCCATTGCATTAAAATCTAATGATGATTCTGATGTTACAGATTCTGAAGACGATATGGATGATGAGGAACTTGCTCTCATGATAAGAAGATTCAGAAAGCTGAACATAAAAGGAAGAAGATTCAATCCAAAGAAACAAAGTTTTCAAAAGCAACAGACTAAGTCTGTTGAGGATGATGAATCAAACAAAGATGTAGTCTGCTTTGAATGTAAGAAAAAGGGACACATCAGACCCAACTGTCCTCTTCGAGGAAGAAAAAGGAAAACTGAAAAGTACCGAAAAGCTCTTAAAGCTGAAACCTGGAGTGATACGAGTGTGAAGAAAGTGATGATTATGCCAATATATGTCTGATGGCACAATCGGATTTAGATTCAAATTCCGAGACAGATTCAGACTCAGAAAGCGAATTTGAGGTAAGTAACTTCAAAATTCCTATTAAGGTTTCAAAGTATATTGATGAATTGTGTTTCAGTCTTAAGACTTCTCTTAAAAGAATTTCCGAACTCAAGAAAGAAAATTCTACTCTAAAACAATAGGAAAATATTTTGAAAGAAAAAGTGAAAAGTTTAGACAAGAATGTTTCTTCTCTTAAAGAAAGTGAAGATAATCTTTTAAAAGAAAATGCATTCTTGAAAAGAGATATCTCAAATATTTCAAAAAGATTTTCTATAGGATCTGAGAAACTGGAGAAAATTCTCTCTATTCAAAGACCTTACTTCAATAAATCTAGTTTGGGAATGACTGCTGAAACCATTCCTTTAATTGATTTTCCTAAAGTGAAGGAAAGAATCAAACAAAGACCCACAAGAGATTCTTACAAAAATCATTTTAAAAAGATCTTTGTAAAACCAGTAGGTCGCAATGCTCTTAGATGCTCAAAGTGCAATAGTGCAGATCATTTTGAAAAAGAATGTCCTATGATTTGGAAACCTGTTAAAAAGGTATGGGCAAAAACTGCATATCATACTAACGCCAATGGACCCAAGAAAATATGGGTACCAAAGAAGGTTTGAGTTTCTTTTTTAAATGCAGGTCACTATCAAGAAAAAAGTAAAATGGTATCTGGATAGTGGATGCTCAAGACACATGACATGAGACTCAAATTACTTCATAAAGCTTGTTCGAGTGAATGGTGGAAAAGTTTCTTTTGGAGGAAACAACAAAGGAAAAATTGTGGGATTTGGAACTGTAAAGATTGGAAATCTCTCAATTAGCAATGTTTCCTTAGTGGAAGGGCTCAATTACAATTTGCTTAGTATTAGTCAGTTATGTGATATTGGTTTCAAAATCAACTTTCAAGAGGGAATATGTTATGGAATTAGTAAAGATTCTACTCAGTCATTCATGGGTCGAAAACATGGAAATATCTACCTCTTGGATGTGAAACCAGATGAATCACAATGTCTAATCTCAATCCAAGACGAAGCAAACTTATGGCACAGAAAGCTTGGGCATGTCAATATGAAGCAAATAGCCAAAATCTCAGCAAAGAAGCTTGTTCGTGGTCTACCCAATTTATCATACCAAAAGTCTGATCTATGTACACCATGTATATTGGGAAAACATGTAAGAAATTCCCTTAAACCAATAAATCAAGTTTCCACTAACCGTGTACTGCAGCTTCTGCATATGGATCTTTTTGGACCAACCAGAACACAAAGCATTGGAGGTAAGAAATACTGCCTAGTAATTGTGGATGATTACTCACGATTTACTTGGGTATATTTCTTGGCAAATAAGTCTGAAACTTTCTCTCAATTTGAAAAGTTTGCTAAAAAGGTTCAAAATGAAAAAGGGTATGTTATCTCAAGTATAAGAACATATCATGGAGGTGAATTTGAAAATCATGATTTTACAAAATTCTGTGATGAATCTGGTTTCCAGCATGTATTCTCCTCTTCATATACTCCAGAGCAAAATGGAGTTGTGGAAAGAAAGAATAGATCTCTTCAAGAAATGGCTAAAACTCTTTTAATTGAAAGTAACATCTCTTCACGTTTTTGGGCTGAAGCAGTTTCTACAGCATGTTACATTATAAATAGAGTCTTTCTAAGGCCTATTCTGGAAAAAACCCCTATGAACTATTCAAAGAAAATAAGCCTATTGTTTCATATTTTCATGTATTTGGATGCAAATGTTTTATACTGAAAAATGCAAATGATCGAGTTGGTAAGTTTGAAGAAAAGTCAGATGAAGGCATCTTCCTTGGATATTCAACCACAAGCAAAGTGTACAGAGTCTACAACAAGAAGACTCAAACAGTGGAAGAATCAATGAATGTTAAATTCCAAGACTCTATGCAAAATGAATACATTCAGACTCATCTTGAAGAATCTGAACTTGCTCCAGACTCTACAAAGTCTAAAATAGCTCAGACCTTGAAGGACCAGCAACAGGTGACTATTGAAGATTCAAGTGAAGGAAGTGACCATCAATCTGACAAATTAACCAGCAACTGGAAACATAAGTCCAGTCATCCCAAAGATCTTATTATTGGCAACATCAATGAAGGAATTCGCACAAGATCCAAAAGGCGCAAAGAGTCTAGTGCTGTGGCTCTTATTTCTAAAATAGAACCCAAAAGTATAGAAGAAGCTTTATCTGATGAAAGTTGGATTGAAGCTATGCAAGAAGAGCTCAGGCAATTCAGTATTAATGATGTCTGGGAATTGACTCCTAAACTGAAAGGTAAGTCTATTATTGGAGCTAAATGGGTTTTCAGGAACAAGATGAACGAGAAAGGAAAAGTCATAAGAAACAAGGCAAGACTCGTGGCCAAGGGATACACACAAGAAGAAGGGATAGACTATGACGAGATTTACGTACCAGTAGCAAGGTTAGAAGCAATTCGATTATTACTTGATTTTGCTTGTTATAAGAATTTTAGGTTATTCCAGATGGATGTTAAAAGTGCCTTCCTAAATGGATTCATCCAAGAGAAAGTCTATGTGGAACAACCACCTGGGTTTGAAGACCCAAGGAAACCAGACTCAGTATTCAAACTCAAAAATGCTCTATATGGATTAAAACAAGCACCTCGAGCTTGGTACGACAGATTGAGTAAGTTTTTAATTGAAAATGGATTTGTTAAAGGTAAAGTAGACACTACTCTTTTCATTAAAAGAGAAAGTAAGAGTTTTCTACTTGTTCAAATATATGTCGATGACATTATTTTTGGATCATCTAATGAAAGTTTGTGCAAGAAATTCTCTAAGACTATGCAGGATGAATTTGAAATGAGCATGATGGGTGAGTTAACCTTCTTCCTTGGACTTCAAGTGAAACAACTGAAGGAATGAACTTTTATTCATCAAGAAAAATATGCTAATGATATTGTGAAGAAGTTTGGGACTGGACAATTGTAAAAAGGCCGATATACCAATGTCAAGCTCCGTGAAGATAGATAAAGATGAAGGAGGAAAGAAAGTCGACCAAAAGTTATACAGGAGTATCATCGGTTCACTTCTTTATCTTACTGCTTCTAGACCTGATATTTTGTTTAGTGTTTGCATTTGTGCCAGATTTCAAGCAGACCCTAAAGAATCGCATTTAAATGCTGCAAAGCGTATTATCAAATATATTGCATCAACTTCAAGCTTCGGTCTCTAGTATCCTAAAAGGGGAGACTTTACTTTTCTTGGGTACTCAGACGCAGACTTAGCTGGATGCAGAGTTGATAGAAAGAGCACCTCAGGTACCTGTCAACTACTTGGAGGCAGGACAGTGTCTTGGTTTTCAAGAAAGCAAAGTACAGTAGCTCTCTCTACAACAGAAACAGAATATGTAGCTCTTGGAAGTTGCTGTTCACAAATTATGTGGATAAAACAACAGCTAAGAGACTTTGGAATTGAAGATTCATGCACGGAGATTAAATGTGACAACACCAGCGCTATCAATCTCACCAAAAATCCAATTCTTCACTCAAGAGCAAAGTATATAGAGATACGACATCACTTCATTAGAGATCATGTTCAAAATGGATTATGATTCAGTTTGTTGACTCAAAGAACCAACTAGCGGATATATTTACAAAGCCTTTGGAGAAAAATCAATTTGAAATTATCCGTTCAAGACTCAACATTTTGAGGTTTGAAGAAGTTAAAGTCTAGAGACTCTCAGACTCAGACAAACAAGACTTTGACTGTAAGTTATTCTCTCTCTCTAATCTCATCTTGAAAAGGTACGTTCATCAACCATGTTGATTATTGTTAATTTCAATCGCTATCTTTAATTGACGAAATTATTGCATCGTTTCCTTTAGAAAAAGAAGTTATTTTGATATGACCATTTTTCGAAAAAGGCAGTTATTTTTTTTAAAAGGCATCTTTTCACTTTCCATTACGACGTTTGGTATCCTCTCATTTCGACTGTCTTATATACAATTAGTTTCTCCTCGCTTAACTCCAAAACCCTAAAAAACACCAATCTTCCATTCCTGTTTTCTTCTTTTGTTTAATCTTCGAAAAAGTTGTCATCTTTCTTGGGAAAGTCAAGCAAGGAATCTTTCAAAGACTAAAAAAGATGTCGTCTTCAAGAAAGTCTTCGAGGATCGCAAGCAGGGGACCACGGCGAATGAATGAGGGGCCTACGCACTTCGATCTCACTAAAGAAGAAGTGTCTCCAAATTAGCAACAGAGTCCACAACATTCTCAGCAGCGTCATTCTCCTCCATCTAGTCTTCAAGATGTTGATCATCATCAAAATGAAGAAATCATTGAAGATGCAGACCCTGTAAGAGTTCAAAGGCCCTCTTTTATTTATAAGCTGTATCGTGCTTTAAAAGGGACTGGTACTCCATTGAACTATGTGGATGATTTTCTTAAGGACAAAGGATATGAAAATGAATATATCTTTTTGCGAAAAATGGAAAGTTTGGGAATTGCTTCTAAGGGAGTGGCAGAAGAAACCCTTGCAAATATCCCAAGTGACCCTCGTGATTGGGGATTTAATCCGGTGGATGGAAATGATGATGACAAATTATACAGCGAATTTCAACCAAGAATGAGAGTTGCGGCGGAAAATCGAGGAAAAAGGGGAGAGTTGTTTAGATCGAAGGAACAGAAGGATCTATACTCAAAATTGCTGAAGCGTGGGGTGATAAACCCTATGAGTGTGGATTTTGACTTTCTGGATGCTGTAAATGTGAACTTAAGGGAAAAGTTCGGTCATCTTCAACTTGAGAAATTCTGCTCTGACACCACAGAGGCCTATCCTCAACTAACTACATACTTCTATTCAAATCTTAGTTTCTTGGATGCGAATAGATTCTCCTTCAGTGTCAAAGATCAAGACTATGTTGTGGATATGGATATGCTGGCAGATGTGTTAGGAGTTGAGAGAGGAAGATATCAACGGATCAAAGTTTCTATTGCTCGTACTACTCTGGAACTTGTTAAAGACAGGAGAACAAAGGGAAAGATTTCCTATTCAAGGATGAGTGCATTTAACATCTAGCTGCACAAAATTGTAATCAATTGCCTCAGACCGAAATCAACTACCAAGACTGATGTCTCAAGTTCAGAGGCAAAGCTAATGTATGCCATCATCACTGGAAAAAGGTTTTCATTTCCTCACACTATTATGTTCCATATGTATAGAGCTGTGATGAAGGACAGAGGACAACTTCCTTATCCAGGTCTTGTGACGAAGTTATTCAGACATCTGAACATTCAGCCTCCGCAAATTCTTTGTGCTCAATCATGTGATCATATGGTGGTAGGACTGAAAATGGTGACCAAGATGCGTCTGAAGGAACTAAGCAAGGCATTGGAGAAATTTAAGGAGAAGACTCCAGTCAAATCTCATCAATTCTCTTCTGCAGGAAAAAGGAAAGGGAAGGAGCCCATGGATGCTCCATCTAAGAGAAGAAGAGCTCTCCTTGTTGAGGATGAAGATGATGAGGATAACATCACTATCTCTGCAATGGCTTTGAAGAATCTCAGTCGATCTGTTCCAGAGAAAGAGTCAGAACAACAGACAGAAGAAAGAGCAGAGAAAGAAGCAGAGGAAAAAGAAACGAAGGAAAGAGAAGAAGAAGAAGAAAGAGATGCTGAGCAAGAGAGAGTTGAAAAAGAAGAAGAAGAGAAAAGAGATCAAGAAGAAGGAGAACATGAGAAGCACTCTCCACTAGAAGGCATGAACACAGGGGGCGACCAAGAGAAAAGAGGAATGACCTCAAATCCTGCAACCAGTGATGGAGTCAGTCGATCCCCAGCAGATCCAGAGGAGGTTTTTGCCTCTCAATTTCCTGAGGAAGGTCATGAGGTTTTGTGGCATCCCAAAATTCAAAGTCAAGCCATAAAGTGTGTTAAAGTCTCTAATTAGGTGATGAAAATTTCCATGGCTTATGCTTTAGCCATTAGTCTTTTAATTAGATGATTTGTGCATATGATTGTGAAAATATAAATTTGATAAATTAATAATCTATGCTTGGCCATGTACTTTATAAAGTAAATTTCAATAAACAAAATGTCACAAGACTTTGGCCAAGATGGAAATCAAAATTTAAAAATATTTATAGAAGAAATTCAAAAAAGGGGGGGGGGGGAAGTTAATTTTTAGGATGGGCCTTAGGCCCATTGGCCTAAGATTTTAATGGGCCAAGTTGGCCGGCCCAATAGAGGCCCAAGAGAAGTGGTCGCCGGCCATAAAGGAGCCCAAGCCCAAGCCCAACTCCAAGGCCCATGATGCATGTAATAGGACAAGTGGCATAAAGGAGAAAGTCATGCATTGGCTAGTTTGAAGGCAAGTAATCATTATCAATCATGAGGATTAGAGGGGTATAAGAAGGAAGAGAGAGAAGGTGGCCGGCCATTTGCTCGCCCAAGAGAGAGAGAGAGAGAGTTGTGCGAGAGAGAGAGATCGTGCGAGAGGGGGGAACGGCCGAGAGAGAAAGGAGGAGGGAACCGCCTTCCGTCTGCCGTGTGCCGCCGTGTTCGCCGCTGTACACCGTCGACCGACCGGTCTAGAGGCAAGTGGGAGTCCTCTAGCTTCTCTTGCATGCTTGTATGTCGTTTTCATGTTGAGCTTTTGGGTGTTAGATGAGAAAAACCGAAGCATGGATGAGTTGTGTGTGAATGGTGTGACTGTTCTTGCTCGGATCGTGTGCGTCAGTAACTTGTTTGAGCTTGCATGTGTGTTTAGAGTCCGATTTTGGCTTCGATTTCTGCATGAGAGTTGTAGCTAACATCTTGAACTACAACATACGGAAATTTCGGGGAAAATGATGGAGATTTGAGGGGTTAAAGTCTTATTCTATGGAGACCTCAGATCTGGAGAGTTTTTACTGACCTCTTGTCGAATTCGTGGTTGCATGTTGGTTTTTGATGCGAATCTCACTTCTATTTCTTCATAAACGTTGTAGGAGACATCTTAAACTACAACATACTCAAATTTGAAGTTAAATTAACAAGTATAGCCTAGTAAATCGACTAGATCTTGTACACGGTGATTCTGGTGATGTATTTCGAGATACCCGAGACTTCAAGGACCTAAATGATGACTATATTCTGGTTATTTGACTTAGATCTCTTCATAAAACTTGTAGATGATATCTTGATGTATAACATATCCAAATTTCTGAGGAAACGAAAGAGAATTGGTAGACGAAATCTCAATATTTCGGTGATGTGTACACTGGACGATGCGGTAATGGATCCAGAAGCTTCGTGAGGTTGTATAAAATAATATAAAAATAATATGGCTTGGAGTTCTGCATGAAAGTTGTACGAAAATGTCTTGGCTATAACTCTGTAAAATTTCGTAATTTTTTGAGGCCATATGGATATTTTAATCGAATTCCTTCGGAAACCGTGCATTCTGGTTTCATCCGAAAATTATATGATGTTTTGTGAAAAATTGGGAAATTGTGTGAAATGCTATTTGGCCATGTATTTTGTATGAAATTATCATCCTATTGGCTTGTTTAATACTTGCTGTGATTTTTATAATTTTAGAAATTTGTTGATATTAAATTTATGGAAATGACAAAAGTTGGAATTTAAATTTATTTATTAAATAAATAAAATAAAATAAAATAGATTATTTTATTGGCCATAAATTCCATTAAATTTATCTTGTTGCATGTATGATAAAGTCTTGGTATATGTATGACATTGAATTGAGATGCATATGATAAAGTCTTGGTATATGTATGACATTGAATTGTGATGCATGTGTGAATCCTATGCCAAGTATGACTTGTTTGATGTCACGCCATATGCCATGTTAAATTGAGATCAAAATAATGGAAAATGTGGATAATGATAAGTGAGGAAGTGGTTATGGTGGAGGATGAGGCCGGAATGTATAGAAATGCATTGCCGGATTTCCCTGGGAGATTCAGGATGCCCGGAATGTGGGGAGCCGGAAGCCCTGTCGGAGGTTTTTGCCCGAAGGGAAATGCCTCGCGATGCCAGGATTTGGGGTGCGGGATGCCCGGCTAGGGAGTGTAAATGCCGGAAGCCCTGTCGGAGGTTTCTGCCCGAAGGGAATGCCTCGTGATGCTAGTTGAGATGCGAGATGCCCGGAATGTGGGGGGTCGGATACTCGGTGGCCTGGGAGGCTGAATGCTGGAAGCCTCGGAGGTCTTTGCCCGAGGGGATGATGAAATTGATGAAATGAGAAATGGGTGATGTGGTGATCAAATTGAAAGCTAAAAGTGGAAATTTAACCATCATATGATATGCATGATGATATGCATGATAATAATGATGATATGTGATGTGAAATAATGATGATCACCCATGATATGATATGCATGATGATATGCATGATGATGATGATGATGATATGTGATGTGAAATAATGATGATCACCCATGATATGATATGCATGATGATATGCATGGTGGTGATAATGATGATGATATATGATATGGCACGATGACATATGTAATGTGATGATGTCATGATGATGATGACATGTATGATGTAATGATGCCATGATGATGATGACATGTACGATGTAATGATGCCATGATGATGATGACATGTGTAATGTAATGATGTCATGATGATGATGACATGTATGATACGATGATAATACACATGTATGTGTTATAAATTGATATGATGATGCATGATAGTATGCGCATGGCTTCAAGGTAAGTAGCGCCTGCAATGCATGTATGATTGCATGATGCATTGAGTTATTATTGGATTCCTTATCTGCTGAGTGGTTGTACTCACCCTTTGGGGACCAACATTTCAGATTAACAATATGCCGCTTCCTGCCGTCACGCGTGGTGCATTTTATGGGTCACCATCTGACGTCGAGGTAGAGTGTGAGGAGTTCAGTTGTCTTTCTGTACCTGGACTCACCTACATACGTGTCCGTTGTTTTGTCTCGTACGACATAGGCCTGGCTGGTGGCCCGATTGTCCAAGAGTTTGTTTCTGTCCACGTTCGCCGCGATGGGGTGATGAGAGGGATGCTGCCACCGCCACCGCCTAACGCACCGGACTGGGTGTGAGGCCTGTGCGTGACGAGTAGGGGTTGTTTCTTTTTGGATAGTTAGCGGACACTTATGATGGGGGTTGTACACATGGGATGTAAGGGTCGAGGGTTCTTTTTGAGGTTTTAGGCTGAACATGGCCGAGTCCTAGCTTTTCCTTTTGATGTACCGACCCAAAAGAAGTCCCATCTTGAAAATATATGTAAATAAAGTGTCGTGGCTTGTCTATAAATTATGGTGATTAGTGGTGTGTATTTGTATCATGGTTGGTAGGGGGAGAGATGATGTTTTAAATTGCTTCCGCTAATGAGTCGCGCCAGGACCGTTTTGTTTTGTTTTGTTTTTTTAAATGTGTTTATGAATTAGGACGCATCTTCTTCAAAGCAGAAAGGTAATTAGGAGTAACATTGGCGCTGGTGACCGCCTGCGAAGGGTTCAGGGTGTCACAGTCGCCCTTTTTGGTATCAGAGCGAATGGTTATAGGTGGAGTGATAAGGAGCCTCATTTTGAAATTGAGGAACATGATGACAATGCACACCATAGGATCTAAAAAATGAAATAATTGAATAACGGGTGATGAGTATTCACTCGTAGATCCCTAGTAGTTTATTTTGAGTTGTCTTTAGGTACCAGTAACATGTATATGTTACTTATGTAGTGATAGTAATTGCTTTGAATGGAGGCAGTGAGTCTCAGATTATTCCTGAGGCAATGCTTGGAAATTGCAGGAAAGTCATGGTGCGAGCTGGAAGTGCTCATCCATCGAGGGCTGAAGCCTCTGCTGCAGGGGTTGAACCCCGAATAGAAGATATCCTGTAGGCATTAGCCAATATTGGAAATCTGATGGAGAGACAGGCGCAGCAACAGCCCAGAGCAGAACGCCGTACTCAAGGACTAGTGGAGCAGTTTTTGAAGCTGAAGCCACTTAAGTTTAATGGAATGGGAAGTCCTGAGGAGGCGGAGCATTGGATTGATGGGATGGAACGAATTTTCCGGCTGTTGGACTGCACTGATGCTGAGAAAATAGTTTTAGCAGAGTACCAGTTGGAGGGAAATGCGAAGTTTTGGTGGAGAGCTCCGAATGACATAATCTTTCCACCAGGTACTGATGTGAGTTGGGAGGAGTTTGTTAGGGCTTTCAATAGGAAGCATTTCTCTGATTGTGCTAAGGATAGGAAGATTACTGAATTTGTTCAACTAGAACAAAAAGGGTTGACAGTAGATCAGTATAAGGCTAGATTTTCTGAATTGTCTAGATATGCTCCTAGATTGATTGAGGATCAAGAAGAGAAGGCTAAGAGATTCCTGAAAGGATTAAGGACTGATATTAGGAAGCAACTAGTGCCTTTGAACATAAGGGATTATAATGAGATTTATGAAAGGGCACAGTTAGTGGAGCAGGAATTGTTGAGAGAGTGGTTAGAGTTTAAGAAACCGTTGAATTTTAATGATGCGGAAAAGGGTAAGAGACCTTATTCTGGTCAAGGTCAGACCTGGAATGTGAAGAAGAAAAGTAACTTTGGGAATTTTGGAGGGGCAAGAAGTGGTCTGAATATAGGGAAAGCACCCTATCAGCCTGGTATTTGTCAGAAGTGTAATGGACACCATGGCCTAGGACCTTGTACGGGACAACATAAATGTTTTGGTTGTGGACAAGTGGGTCATCTTAGGAGAAATTGCCCATAAGAGAGGTCGCAAGTGAGTGTTGGCTCAGTGCGACAGGGATATCAGAGTGCTGTTAGGTCAAACCCACAAGGAAATCCTCAGAGACCACCTGCACAAGGAAGGGTGTATGCGATTACCCAGGAGGAAGCGGAAGCTTCCAAAAATGTTATCTCAGGTATGATTCTTATTAATGGTGAAAAGGCATATGCATTGTTTGACACGGGTGCAACGCATTCGTTTGTGTCTGAAAGATATAGACGTTTGAATAAGATAGGAGTTATGCCTCTTGAGACGCCTCTTTGTGTTTCCACGCCTTTAAAGGACATGGTATTATCTACGCGGGTGTGTGGAAATTGTAAGATATCAATGGGAGGAAAGGATATGGAAATAGACTTGGTTGTAATGGCTATGTATGATTTTGACGTTATTATAGGAATGGACTGGCTTCGTAAGTATCGAGCTAAAATGGATTGTTATAGAAGAGTGATTCAATTCGTTTTACCTGATCAGTCTAGTTGTGAATTTTTAGGAGGTCAGACCCATTTTCTTGTAGCACTTATTTCGGCAATAGAAGCCTGTAAGTTACTTGACAAAGGATGTTAAGGGTACCTAGCCATAGTTAGAGATTATGCAAGGGAGGAGCCTAATCTTGAGGAAGTTCGTGTGGTTAACGAATTTCAAGATGTATTTCCTGAAGAATTGCCTGGATTGCCGCCAGAGCGGGAGATTGAATTTGAAATTGAATTAATGCCTGGAACAGGACCAATATCAAAAGCCCCATATAGGATGGCCTTAGTTGAATTGAAGGAGTTGAAAGTGCAACTGCAGGAGTTGCTTGACAAAGGATTCATTAGACCAAGTGCTTCACCTTGGGGTGCACCAGTCTTGTTTGTGAAAAAGAAAGATGGATCGATGCGCTTGTGTATTGACTATAGACAGCTGAATCAGGTGACCATTAAGAATAAGTATCCTTTGCCTAGAATTGATGACTTATTTGACCAACTCCAGGGAAGTTCGGTCTTCTCTAAGATTGACTTAAGGTCAGGATACCATCAGTTGAGAATTAAGAAGGAGGACATTCCTAAGACTGCGTTCAGGACTCGTTATGGACACTATGAGTTCCTTGTTATGCCATTTGGATACTAACGCGCCGGCTGCATTTATGGATTTGATGAATATAATATTTCAGCCTTATTTAGACCAATTTGTGATTGTTTTTATTGATGATATTCTGGTATATTCAAAAGAGCCTAAAGAGCATGAGCAACATTTGAGAATAGTTTTGCAAACCCTGAGAGAGCATAAGTTGTATGCTAAGTTTAGTAAACGTGAGTTTTGGTTGGACCAGATAATATTTCTAGGACATGTGGTGTCAGGAAAAGGAATTGCAGTAGACCCAGCAAAAGTTGAAATGGTAGTGAATTGGCCGAGACCAACGACACCTACTGAAATACGAAGTTTCTTAGGACTGGCTGGTTATTATAGAAGGTTCATTGAAGGATTTTCACGACTGGCAGGACCTTTAACTAAATTGACCCGAAAGAATGTGAAGTTTGAATGGAATGGAGAATGTGAAAGGAGTTTTCAGGAGCTCAAAAGGAAATTGACTTCGGCTCCAATTCTGACTATACCTACTGGACCTGACGGTTTTACAGTGTATAGTGATGCATCTCACAAAGGACTAGGATGTGTGTTGATGCAGCATGGCAAAGTTGTAGCCTATGCATCCAAACAATTAAAACCCCATGAGTTGAATTATCTGACGCATGATCTAGAACTAGCAGATATAGTGTTTGCCTTGAAGATATGGAGACACTATTTGTATGGGGAAAAGTTTGAGATTTATACGGATCATAAAAGTTTGAAGTATCTGTTCTCACAAAAGGAGTTGAACATGAGACAAAGGAGGTGGATGGAGTTGTTGAAGGATTATGATTGTGAGATAAGATATCATCCAGGAAAAGCGAATAGAGTAGCGGATGCTCTTAGTCGTAAGTCAGCTATGGAAATGGCTAGTTTGAGGATGGCAGAATGGAGATTGTTAGAATCTGTAGCAAATTCAGAATTTAAGCTGGAAATGGATTGTCTTACTGGCATGGCATGCTTAGTGCATTAAGGATTGAGCCAGAGATTATCCAGAAAATTAAAATCCTGCAAGAATCTGACCCAGAGATTTTGAAAGTGAAAGATGTTGTATCTTTAGGGAAAAGATCAGAATTTCAGATCTTTGATGATGGAATAGTAAGATGTCAAGGACGACTTTGTGTTCCCGACAATGAGGAATTGAGGAAGGAAATTATGTCGGAGGCACATAAGAATAATTATAGTATCCACCCAGGTAGTACAAAGATGTATAGGAATTTGCGTCAGCAATTTTAGTGGAATGGTATGAAGGCAGATACGGCTAAGTACGTATCTCAATGTTTGACGTGTCAGCAAGTGAAAGCGGAGCATCGTAAACCCGCAGGACTTTTGAGACCATTAGACATTCCAGAATGGAAATGTGAACATATAACGATGGACTTTGTGCAAGGATTGCCAAGGACATCAAGTAGTCATGACTCAATTTGGGTGATAGTGGATCATCTGACTAAGTCGGCACATTTCTTAGCGATTCGCAAGGACTCCTCAATGGATAAGTATGCGGACATATATGTAAGTCAAGTGGTACGCTTACATGGTGTTCCAGTGACCATTACTTCAAATCGGGATTCGAGGTTTACTTTGAATTTTTGGAAAAGTCTTCAAATTGCATTAGGAACTAAGCTTCAATTTAGTACTGCTTTTCATCCCCAGACAGATGGTCAATCAGAAAGAGTAATCCAGATATTAGAGGATATGTTAAGGGCTTGTGTAATTGATTTCAGAGGAAATTGGGATGAAAGATTGCATTTGGTAGAGTTTGCCTATAATAATAGCTTTCAGAAGAGTATAGGCATGGCTCCTTATGAAGCATTATATGGAAGGAGATGTAGGACTCCTGTCTGTTGGAGTGAAGTAGGTGAAAGGAAGTTGACAGCACCTGAACTGGTACAAGTTACCACTGAGGCTGTTGAAATTATCAGAGAAAGACTTAGAACAGCTCAGAGTAGACAGAAAGGCTACGCAAATAGACGTAGAAGGCCTTTGGAATTTAGTGTAGGAGACCATGTATTCCTTAAGGTATCTCCAATGAAATGAATATCTCGATTCGGGATAAAGGGTAAGTTAAGCCCTAGATTTGTTGGACCTTTTGAAATTCTTGAGAGGATAGGGGATGTAGCTTATCGTTTAGCGTTACCTCTTAAGTTAGAAAATCTGCACGATGTGTTTCATGTATCGATGTTGAGGAAGTACTAGCCGGATCCTGGTCACATACTCGATCATGAAGCCATCAAAGTGGATGAGAAAGTAAGGTACATTGAAGAGCCTATGCAGATATTGGACCGAAAGGAGCAAATTCTTAGGACCAAGAAGATCCCATTGGTTAAGGTATTATGGCGACATCATGATATGGAGGAAGCCACATGGGAAAGTGAGGATCAGATGAAGGAAAAGTACTCTTATTTGTTTCAAGAAGGCGCGAGTGGTGTTTGAATTTCGAGGACGAAATTCTCTAAGGAGGGGAGAATTGTGGCATCCCAAAATTCAAAGTCAAGCCATAAGGTGTGTTAAAGTCTCTAATTAGGTGATGAAAATTTCCATGGCTTATGCTTTAGCCATTAGTCTTTTAATTAGATGATTTGTGCATATGATTGTGAAAATATAAATTTGATAAATTAATAATCTATGCTTGGCCATGTACTTTATAAAGTAAATTTCAATAAACAAAATGTCACAAGACTTTGGCCAAGATGGAAATTACAATTTAAAAACATTTATAGAAGAAATTCAAAAAAAAAAGCGGGGGGGGAGTTAATTTTTAGGATGGGCCTTAGGCCCATTGGCCTAAGATTTTAATGGGCCAAGTTGGCCGGCCCAATAGAGGCCCAAGAGAAGTGGTCGCTGGCCATAAAGGAGCCCAAGCCCAAGCCCAACTCCAAGGCCCATGATGCATGTAATAGGACAAGTGGCATAAAGGAGAAAGCCATGCATTGGCTAGTTTGAAGGCAAGTAATCATTATCAATCATGAGGATTAGAGGGGTATAAGAAGGAAGAGAGAGAGGGTGGCCGGCCATTTGCTCGCCCAAGAGAGAGAGAGAGAGAGAGAGAGAGTTGTGTGAGAGAGAGAGAGATCGTGCGAGAGGGGGGAATGGCTGAGAGAGAAAGGAGGAGGGAACCGCCGTCCGTCCGCCGTGTTCGCCGCCGTACGCCGTCGACCGACCAGTCTAGAGGTAAGTGGGAGTCCTCTAGCTTCTCTTGCATGCTTGTATGTCGTTTGCATGTTGAGCTTTTGGGTGTTAGATGAGAAAAACCGAAGCATGGATGAGTTGTGTGTGAATGGTGTGACTGTTCTTGCTCGGATCGTGTGAGTCAGTAACTTGTTTGAGCTTGCATGTGTGTTTAGAGTCCGATTTTGGCTTTGATTTATTCATGAGAGTTGTAGCTAACATCTTGAAATACAACATACTGAAATTTCGTGTAAAATTATGGAGATTTGATGGGTTAAAGTCTTATTCTACGGAGACCTCAGATCTGGAGAGTTTTTACTGACCTCTTGTCGAATTCGTGGTTGCATGTTGGTTTGTGATGAGAATCTCACTTCGATTTATTCATGAAAGTTGTATGAGACATCTTAAAATACAACATACTCAAATTTGAAGTTAAATTAACAAGTATAGCCTAGTAAATCGACTAGATCTTGTACACGGTGATTCTGGTGATGTATTTCGAGATACCCGAGACTTCAAGGACCTAAATGATGACTATATTCTGGTTATTTGACTTAGATCTCTTCATAAAACTTGTAGAGGATATCTTGATGTATAACATATCCAAATTTCAGAGGAAACGAAAGAGAATAGGTAGATGAAATCTCAATATTTCGGTGATGTGTACACTGGACGATGCGGTAATGGATCTAGAAGCTTCGTGAGGTTGTATAAAATAATCTAAAAATAATATGGCTTGGAGTTCTTCATTAAAGTTGTACGAAAATGTCTTGGCTATAACTCTGTAAAATTTCGTAATTTGTGGAGGCCGTATGGATATTTTAATCGAATTCCTTTGGAAACCGTGCATTCTGGTTTCATCCGAAAATTATATGATGTTTTGTGAAAAATTGGGAAATTGTGTGAAATGCTATTTGGCCATGTATTTTGTATGAAATTATCATCCTATTGACTTGTTTAATACTTGCTGTGATTTTTATAATTTTGGAAATTTGTTGATATTAAATTTATGGAAATGACAAAAGTTGGAATTTAAATTTATTTATTAAATAAATAAATAAATAAAAATAAAATAAAATAGATTATTTTATTGGCCATAAATTCCATTAAATTTATCTTGTTGCATGTATGATAAAGTCTTGGTATATGTATGACATTGAATTGTGATGCATGTGTGAATCCTATGCCAAGTATGACTTGTTTGATGTCACGCCATATGCCATGTTAAATTGAGATCAAAATAATGGAAAATGTGGATAATGATAAGTGAGGAAGTGGTTGTGGTGGAGGATGAGGCCGGAATGTATAGAGATGCATTGCCGGATTTCCCTGGGAGATTCAGGATGCCCGGAATGTGGGGGGCTGGAAGCCCTGTCGGAGGTTTTTGCCCGAAGGGAAATGCCTCACGATGCCAGGATTTGGGGTGCGGGATGCCCGGCCAGGGAGTGTAAATGCCGGAAGCCCTGTCGGAGGTTTTCGCCCGAAGGGAATGCCTCGTGATGCTAGTTGAGATGCGAGATGCCCGGAATGTGGGGGGCCGGATGCCCGGTGGCCTGGGAGGCTAAATGCCGGAAGCCTCGGAGGTCTTTGCCCAAGGGGATGATGAAATTGATGAATTGAGAAATGGGTGATGTGGTGATCAAATTGAAAGCTAAAAGTGGAAATTTAACCATGATATGATATGCATGATGATATGCATAATAATGATGATGATATGTGATGTGAAATAATGATGATCACCCATGATATGATATGCATGATGATATTCATGATGATGATGATGATGATATGTGATGTGAAATAATGATGATCACCCATGATATGATATGCATGATGATATGCATGGTGGTGATAATGATGATGATATATGATATGGCACAATGACATATGTAATGTGATGATGTTATGATGATGATGATGATGACATGTATGATGTAATGATGCCATGATGATGATGACATGTGTAATGTGATGATACCATGATGATGATGACATGTACGATGTAATGATGCCATGATGATGATGACATGTGTAATGTAATGATGTCATGAGGATGATGACATGTATGATACGATGATAATACACATGTATGTGTTATAAATTGATATGATGATGCATGATAGTATGCGCATGGCTTCAAGGTAAGTAGCGCCTGCAATGCATGTATGATTGCATGATGCATTGAGTTGTTATTGGATTCCTTATCTGCTAAGTGGTTGTACTCACCCCTTTGGGGACCAACAATTCAGATTAGCAATATGCCGCTTCCTGCCGTCACGCGTGGTGCATTTTATGGGTTACCGTCCGACGTCGAGGTAGAGTGTGAGGAGTTCAGTTGTCCTTCTGTACCTGGACTCACCTACATACGTGTGCACTATTTTGTCTCGTACGACATAGGCTTGGCTGGGGGCCCGATTGTCCAAGAGTTTGTTTCTGTCCACGTTCGCCGCGATGGGGTGATGAGAGGGATGCTGCCACCGCTGCCGCCTGATGCACCGGACTGGGTGTGAGGCCTGTGCGTGACGAGTAGGGGTTGTTTCTTTTTGGATAGTTAGTCGACACTTATGATGGGGGTTGTACACATGTGATGTAGAGGGTCGAGAGTTCTTTTTGAGGTTTTAGGCTGGACATGGCTGAGTCCTAGCTTTTCCTTTTGATGTACCGACCCAAAAGAAGTCCCATCTTGAAAATATATGTAAATAAAGTGTCGTGGCTTGTCTATAAATTATGGTGATTAGTGGTGTGTATTTGTATTATGGTTGGTAGGGGGAGAGATGGTGATGTTTTAAATTGCTTCCACTAATGAGTCGCGCTGGGACCATTTTGTTTTTTAAAAAAAAAAAAATGTGTATATGAATTAGGACACATCTTCTTCAAAGCAGAAAGGTAATTAGGAGTAACATTGGCGCTGGTGACGACCTGCGAAGGGTTTGGGGTGTCACAGGTTTCTTCGCCAAATCTGCGTGATTATGCTGATCTACCATCGTCTGCGTTTACTCCATCAAATCGTGCTAATGCCATTACGTAGACCGACAACTCAGCAGACTTTCGCAAAGTGATGGATATTCTCTTGGAGATGCAAGGTGAGATATATGCATTGGGATGTGAAGTTCAGAATTTGCAGAATGCAAGACAAGTTTCTTTGGGTTCATTAAATGATCAAATCCAAGCCATTTCTCTTCAGATTCAGGCTAATGCTAAGGGTGAGGATGTTGCTCAGCTGAAGGAAGACTTTAAAAGGCTGAAAGGCATCGTTCAGTCGATGGGAGATTTTCAGCTTGTTCGTGTTCCCAAGAATCCTTGACTTCATTTTCATCTCAATCTTTATTATGCTGACAAAAAGGGGGAGAGTTGTGAGACTTGAAAAACTTTGAACTTAAATTTGTCGAACTTTTGGCTTGTTTGTTTTGTGGTTTGTTTTAACTTGACTTGTGTGTCTAGATGTGGACTAAATTTGGCATTTGGATTTGACTGCTTATTATTAACTAATATTGATATCTTATGGATGGCTTTATTGCATATTGGACTAACCTATTTTCTGTGGTTGCATATTCTAATGTTATTCATTTAGCCATTTATCTATAAGATATGCATATGTGTTTGAGAAATGTTTTGCAGGTCAAAGTTTTCCAAATCTGCAGGAAAGTTTTGTCACCATAAAAAATGGGGAGATTGTTGGAGAAATCCTCTTGAAGTGTTTTGAAGTTGACAAAACGTTTCCATCAGTCTAGTCTGAAGGCTTGCAAACTCTGCTATTTAAAGTCTGAAGACCTCCGGACAGCCAGACTCAAGACTCAAAGTCTATCCTCATTGACAGTTTCTAATCCGTTGAAGAAAGGCTATCCAGAACTGGATGTTTCATTAAGGATGTGGCTTTATCGACTAGAGAAGATCTCTTGGCTAGATATGACATAACGGAATCCTTTATTTGATCATAATTGATTTGAAGATTAAGGATCCGATGATTGGCAAAATATACTTGGAAGGTTCTACTTATGGAAACCGAGATCCTGATTGTATGGGCGAACAGGATTGATGGGCTATCGACATGTTCCTTTAATAGCTCGAATGATCTTTCTAATTGATTCTGTCCAACGGGTAGATTGGAGGAATTCCTTTGGTAAGTACCAACGGGTATGATGGCATGAAGGAGTATATAAGGAAGACGTTCCAATTGTTCGAGAAGGGGGTACGATAGAAGAATTCCAAAGTCTGAAGCTCCTTGTTTCTAGTCAATTCATTTGTTGAGCAAAATTGTGTAAACAAAAGAGAGTCTATATTCGTGAGAAACCTTAAGGAAGTGTGATAGAACATCTACACTGTAGAATCAAGGAAAAGCTGTGCTGTAACTTCTCTTTTGTTCATAGTGAAATCCAGCCGGTGGGCTGTCAGTGCGGAAGAGTGGACGTAGGCTTGGAATAAGCCGAACCACTATAAATCTTGTGTTCATTTCTCTTCCCTATCCTTTACTTTACTTTGATCGTATTTTTCTTTCTATCGATTGCCTAGAATTGCTTCTGTATCTCGAGAATTTGTTTGTTCACCTATTCACCCCCCTCTAGGTGCTTATACTAGCTATCTCATCCTTTAGTTATGTTTCTCTTTTTATCTTTCTTAGGAATGCATGATAGATTTGCTGCTTTCCTTGGTTGTTTACTTATTGTCTCACAATTTCGATTCAATTGACTGTTTTCTTTTCACATTTTCTAAAAATAGAATAGCATGTAAATGACCAACTACACATGATCGCCTCGTTTAGGATAAACGATCCTGAAAAATTAGAAAAGAAATGCATGGACACCTTAAGTAAACATAACATATCGTTAGGTATCGAAAGGGCGCTAATAGAATTATTAGCGTAACCCAAGTCTCCAAACCTAAATATCTAGTTGCGTAGGAATCGAGGGAATAGTCCCGACTCTCGATTAGGTGTTCTAATCTACCCCCAAAAAGGTGTTCTAATCTACCCCCAAAAACAAGGCTAGTGGCAACTCCTATTTTATTTCTAGGTTGTCTTAAACAACTATACCGTATAAATGAATTCATCGCAAGGGGCATGAATCTTGAGAAAAGAGTCACAATTGTGATTTAGCATACTTGAGATGGTGAAGCCGATAAAGATGAAGTGATGCCATCTTTAGTGGATGTACATCTCGAGAGGGCTATCATGGTTGTTAAAAATACCCTTAAACTCACATTTACGTTCAGATTCCTTAAGGCCTTAAAACCATTGACTAGGACATATTGTGACATCGAGGTAAGGTCACGACACCTTCCACTATCACGCGAGATAGAAGCTTGGGAGAGCTCACGATCACAATTAAGTGAATTCACAAGAAGTTCATCCAAGGGGTGAGGTGACGACATCTTTATGGTTGAGAACAATGAGGAAAATTTTATGGTCAAGTATCCCTAAACTCGACTTTTCCCTTTCCTTTCCTCAGATCGGGTCGTGACAGTTGCATCCGATGACAGCATTTTGCCAAGTAAACTTCTACCTAAACTTCCATCTAGCCTTGATGAACCTGAAGGATCTGGCAACGAAGCCATCGACCTTTCTAATGACTTAGATGAAGGTACTCTATTCCTATTTACTCATTGTAACCTTTGGCTCTTCACATTCCTTATTATGTGTACATCCTTTACTTATAAACGGCTGTATATTCCACCCTCAGATAGAGAAACACTGGCCCAATTGATACCATAGCTAAGGAAAAGGAAAAGAACTTCCCCTATCTTTCCCAAGAAACAACTCAAAACACTTTTTGAAATCCTCGTTTCAACCGCTTATGCTTTTTTGAGGAAATCTTTAGCAATTGATGCTTCAACAGTCCTTATCCCTTTGACAAAACTCCCTGGCACCATCAATGATGTTGTTTGTTTCTAACCTTATCGTCTGCTCTCCATCTCTATTAGAACATGATGACTCTAGTCCTCTTACACTAGTTTTTTATTGTAAGTTTTATTTGAATATGATTCAACAATAGACATACTATGTGTTCTGCAATAACCATCTGTTATGAATGATAGCTGAACCCATCATTATAACTAGTAACACAGCACATGCTAAGGCTCCTACCACTTCAACATCTATCTTGACTGTACAGGCTCCATCTTCAAGCCCCGGTATTGTCTTTATATAAAGGATTGTGCATAGGATGAACGCATTCATCCTTACAATTAAATTTTTAGATTATTTTACCTCTACTCCACACTTCAAAGCTATGGCAAGTCGTTCCTCCTTCTCCCCTCCTCCTTCCTCGAGTGACAATTTCCTCATTCTGTGGAGGGTTTACTTTCAAAATTGATATTGAATTTGGCTATAATCTCAAAACAGCCAAAGATGGTAGAGGCCATTCGAAGATTAGCCTTGCAATGCAGGCCAAGCTATATCTTTGGTGACCATCCTTTCCTGCATAGATACGAGGAATTCATTATCACATTCGATCATGACCTCCAAACTTACTAGGCCAACTAGTACACCATCGACTCTCGTACGGCCGTGAAGCACGCATACAAATGTAAGCAATAAGAAATAGGTTGTGTAGAAATAATATATGACGAACTAGTGAACGCTTGAAGTTCACTCAACATCATGCACACCCAATTCCTGCACCTTTGGGACTACGTGGCTGCTGAAGTGAAGGACTTGGATGAAAAGTTGGAAAATGATCTAAATCTGTTGGAGAGCATAGAGGCCACACTGGACAAGGCGATGCAAACGAACACTTTAAACCTGGTCAACCCCCAGATTAAGGACACCAATGCCCTTATCAATTAGATCAACAATCTTGTTGAGTCACAAGTTGTCATCCTAGAAGGCTTGGAGAGGAAGCGCCGAACCATGTTCAAGGGTATGTATAGATTCATGTTTCCCTAAATATTTCGATAGCTAACTGCCTATTCTCTAGTATGAATCGTAACCAATTAACATATATTTAATTGCTTTTCTTTTACAATTTTTATCATTGGCAACACAATTGTTCAAATATTCATTAAATGAAGTTCTCCAATCTTGGCTCGCTACATCGTTACCTAGTGCTTATGTATCTTGAATCAAAGTGATTCTATTATCTATCGAATGCAGTGCCCTCACTTGGGTAATAATAATATGATCCGCTAGTTCTTTAGATATTTTGTAACCGGATGCCATTTGAGCTAACTCATTGGCGTATGTATTTTGATTCCATTTGACATGAGCCAACTCGAAATTGTCAAAGTGGTCCAAAAGATGTTTGGCCAACACATGATGGGAAATAATATTTTTTATTAAGGCACAGGTATTCCCTAGACAATTGTTTTATAAGCAATTGAGAGTTGTTTATTACCTTGATAAATCGTGCTTTCATGTCAGCCAAAATATTTAAACCAACAATTAATGCTTGGCATTTGGCTTGATTATTTGAACAAATTAAGTCAAGATTAAACATTATTTTAGACCTATGCCCATGGAGAGAAACTATAAAATTCCAGCTCCTACTGACCCAGTGACACTTTACCCATCAAAATACAAGATCCAAGGAACTACCTGAACACACCCTTCTATATGATTTTCATTTTTGATGCGTAGATATTCCGTCATAAAATTTGCCACTGCTTGTCCCTTAACTGCCCTAAGTGGGACGTAGACCAGGCCAATTTCTGAGTGTAAATGCCCATTTGGCAATTCGACCATTTATTATTGGCGGAGTTAACATGTATTTGATTATGTCTATTTTACATATTACATGTACTATAGTCAGCAGCATATAATAACATAACTTAATATAAGCATGATACAATGACAAGCATAGTTTCTCAATAGCCATGTATCTTGTCTTTGCACCGTTCCACATTTGATTCAAATAACAAAATTGGAGGTTGGGACACCTCGAGTGCCATAACTTGGCACGGAGGGACACTTAAGTGCCAAAACTTTAAAATGGTACACTTAAGTGCCAATATCGTAGTAAAATGGGACACTTAAGTGCCACTCCGGCAAAAATCCGGCCAAATGGCTGACGTGGCCATTTTCTGGCGAGTTTGGTCCAAAACGACGTCGTTTTGCACGCTGACGTGGCGGAAAAAATGCAAAAATGACGCCGTTTCATGTCTACGTGTAAATAATAATATAAAAATTAATTTTATTTAAAATATTCAAAAATTTAAAAAATTTAGAAAAATTTAGAAAAATTTAAAATTTAAAAAATAAAAAAAATAAAAGGGGGTCGAACGGGGCGGCCGAGGGCTGAGCCCTTGTCGCCGCCGCCTCCCCGCCATCGCCGGGAAGGGCCGGCGACGGAGGGGAGGGTCGGCCGGGGTCGCCGGCCCCGGTCGACCGACGGCGAGGGCTACGAGCCCTCGCGGATCACGGCGAGGCCGCGACCCTCACCCCAGATCTGGGCGAGGCTCGCGGGCCCTCGCCGACCCTCCCACTCCGTCGCCGGCCCTTCCGGCGGCGGCGGGGAGGCAGCGAGGGCCCGCGAGACCTCGCCGAATCCTGGGCGAGGGTCACGGCCCACGCTCGATCTAGGGTGAGGGTCGCGGCCCTCACCCCATCCGGCGAGGGCTCGTGGGCCCTCACCGCCTCCCTCCGCCGCCGCGGGAAGGGCCGGCGACGGAGTGGGAGGGTCGGCCGGGTCGCCGGCCCTTCCCGGCGACGGCGGGAGGCGGCGGCGGCGAGGGCTCGCCCTCGCCCCCCGTTCGACCCCCCTTTTTTTAATTTTTTAATTTTTCTTAATTTTTTAAATTTTTCTTAATTTTTTTAATTTTTTGAATATTTTAAATAAAATTAATTTTTATATTATTATTTACACGTAGACACGAAACGGTATCGTTTTTGCATTTTCTTCGCCACGTCGCCGTACAAAATGACGCCGTTTTGGACCAAACTTGCCGGAAAGTCGCCATGTCAGCCATTTGGCCGGATTTTCACCGGAGTGGCACTTAAGTGTCCCATTTAACTTCAAAACGGGCACTCAAGTGTACCATTTTAAAGTTTTGGCACTTAAGTGTCCCTCCGTGCCAAGTTATGGCACTTGGGCTGTACTTCTGCCAACAAAATTGTTTGTTCTTTCCCCTCATCATTTTCTTGCGCCAGTATGCATTCGATTGTAGTATTGATGGTTGACAAATACAACTTCAACGGCCTACTCGCCTCGGGTGGCATCAAAATTGGAGGGTTAGTGACATTTTTTTATTCGATCAAACGCCTATTGATGCTTGTATTCCCACACGAACTCCTCTTGATTTTTAATCTTTAATAACGAGGAAAATACTTTGATCTTTCCTTACAGGTTAGGAATAAAATGATGCAAGAAATTTATCTTTCCCAATATCATCTGAAGTTGATTTTTGGTAATTGGTGGTGTTAACTCTATAATTACCTTAGCCTTATTTTTATCTATTTTGATTCCTCTATGATTGACCAAGAATCCTAGAAAAATGCTGGCCCTAACTACGAAGCACATTTCAAAGGGTTCATATTTAATTTAAACTTCTACATCCTAACAATAGTCTGCTCTAAATAAAGAAAATGACTTACCTAGTCCGATTTACAATGACCTCATCAATATAAACCTCCATGAATTCACCAATCATGTCATGGAAAATAAAATTTATCGTATTCTGGTATGTATTGCCTACTTTCTTCAGCCCAAAAGGCACGACTAACCATTTGAAGGTGCCAATTGCTCCGGACACCTAAATGCTTTTATATGGACAGCCTCTTTTGCTATGAATATCTTATTGTAGCCTAAATGACCGTCCATGAGTGACATAATCTCGTCACCAAAGGCTGAGTCGATGTGCATGTCAGTCATTGACATCTAGTATTCATCTATGGGTTTAGCAACATTTAGCTCATGGAAATCTATGCACACTCTGAGCTTCCCATTTTTCTTTTTTACTTGAAAAATATTCGATAGCTACTCAACGTACCGTGTTCTTCTTAAAAAGCCTGCCACGAGCAATCTTTCGATTTCTTCTTTGACCTTTCGCATGACTTCTGGTGTAAACCATCTTGGAAGCTATTTATGCAGCCTGAAACCCCTTTTTTGTCGGTCGTCGATGTCTCAACTATGTCTCTACCCAATCCAAACATTTCATGGTAATCCCAAGCAAAATAGTCTTTGTACTTCCTTAACAAATTTACTAATCAGACTTTGAATTCACTATCAAGTAAGGCACTTACATAAATAGAGCGTCGATCAGTATCTATGCCAAGATTAATCTCTTCCAAGAAGTCTTGAGCTTCAATCACCTTATCATGATCCTTGATAGGTGACTTATTAAACTCTAAAATTCCTTCAACAACTTCAACATCCTGCTTTGCTAGTTCGGCTCTATAGGCCGAGTAACTCCTAATAAGATCTTTTTGATAACATAAGATTCTCTGTAAACAAACTTATTAAATTGCTCAGCCAATTGATTCTTTAGGTGTAACATCCTGAATTTCAAACCCTGCTTTCGACTAAATGAAATGGGCTTTTCATCGACGCACCTATAGTTCTTTTCTCTCAGTTGGCTACTCACGAGATAACTAGCCTATCAGGTGAAGCCATTAAGGACTCTAAACGCGACTAACTTGAGAATTCGACTAGGAATCGACTGCTCAACCGTGCTAATCTACAAGGGACACTGCGGCACAATTAAAAATCAATTAAAGACCAGAGATAGGTCGATTCGACCAAACCATGTGATTAAGTGTGGGTGATTCCATCTAATTGCAAAATTCTTGTCGATTGGCACTAGACCGATTTTTTTTTGTCGTTTTGGTACCCTGTGTCCATGGTTGAAACCGTGGCACCCCTCGACACGACCCCTGATCCGCTAGGGTCGTCAAAGTTCACTTACCTTTCACTTGTCCTAATAACATGTCACTTTGATACCATTTCAATTGTAGTGGGTCCATAAATCCTGAGGGTTTGTACCATCTCAATCGGTCCCAGCGCAGTTCATATAATGAAAACATACTCGACATCTCCCTAACCCGTACTCAAACTAAATAATACAATGCAATGCACACCAACTACACTTTTCATATATATATGAAAGCTAATGCTGAACCACTTTTATTTACATACTTTGATGGACATCGCGAGTCGGTACAACAAAAGGCCAAGGCTTTAACTAAGCTTGGCTATAACCCAAAAGAACCCAACTCTACATCACACATGTACATCAATCCATCATCCTAGTGTCGGGCATCCCAAAAAGTGTCAACCTCCACCAGTCACACGCTCTCATCACACCCAGCCCGATGCATCGGCCGGTGATGGCGACAGCATCCCCATCATCCTCCCGTCGCAACAAACATGGACGAACATGAACTCCTGGACTAAAGGGCCATCAGGTAAGCCCACATCATACATAACCAAAACACAAATGCGGATAAACACCAAACCATGAACACCAACGCAGGGTGCTCTGAGCACTCAACCTCAACATCAGACGGTAAGCCATAAAATGTACCACGCGTGACAGGTGACAAAGGCATCTCTTAATCTGAAATGTTAGTCCCCAAAAGGGGTGAGTACAACCACTCAGCATTAAAGATCCATCATACTACATAATGCAATAGGCAAGACAACCACAATTTCGTGTGACATGCACATATTATTCGTGTGATCATGCTTGCATTTCTATGAGATTCATTCATTAAAGCAATTCATATTCCATGCCATATACACATACATGCGCATGATTCATATCATCCATACCATCATGTATCTATCCCCATGAGATCCATTCAATACCTTCATGATCGCATTCTCAATGCCATATAATATCAACTCAATTTCATATGCAATTATATCCCATGCCATATGCACACACACATGCGCATGATTCAATTCTCATTTTACTTTTCAAAAGGATCTCATTTTTTCTCCTAGAGTCCAGCGTTTGCATCCCTCATATATCGCTCGCACCCAACCTGGCATTGCGAGGAACTTCCGGCACACACATCCAGGCATCTCTTACCCCAATTGGCATCACAAGGCCATTTGGCACACACCTCCAGGCATCTCGAAACTCCCGAGGACATCCGGCAGACACCTCCGAGCATCTGGCACACACCTCCGGGCATCCCAACACTCCTTGGGCATCGTCAGCTCACATCTCCGACAATATCATCATCATCATCATAACATATATATATATATATATATATATATATATCTCATCTTTGGAAAATGCCATTTAGTGCAATGATGCCAAAAGTTTCATGGAGTTTATAAAATCTCATCAATTTGATGTCATATGAAATGCACAATTATTACCACATATGTAGCACAAATAACACCCAAGATATCACATCTCATAAGACAATTCATTTGTTCTTGAAAATGAAGTAAATTTTCGGATAAAACAGAATGCACTTCTATAGTAAAAATTCTTGAAAAATTAGTAAACAATCTCAATAAATTCTGAAAATCTAACATGTTACAAAAAGGAGCTAGAGAAAAGGGTTTCCATGAAGAACACCATGTCAAAAGAGCTTCGTATGGATCACTACAGTCCACGCATCACAACTTAAAGTCTCGAAACATCACCATTGCACAGTTTTATTCATAAATTCGGTATAAACCCTAAATCAACTCAGAAAGTTCTGAAATTTTGATATGTTATATTCAAGACCTAGAGATAAAAGTTTTGTGAAAAAATAGAAATCAATTTCGTTCTGTATTAAGAGCTATAGTCGATTTAATTCTCCCTACTCTCGGTACAGTTTTCCAGACTAATTTCTTTCAAAGAAAATTCGTTTCCCCTATCAATACTTGTTCATTTATTCTCAAATTTTAGTATGTTACTCCTCAAGATGTCATCTACAACTTTCATCAAGAACACAAGATCAAATTATATCTGGATAATTTTATAAAATTCACGGAATCGCACGGGGTCGGACTGTTCCTACATGCAATAGCTTACTTGGAAAACTACCACCATTCACTCGAATTTTTAGCATCCATCATCACAACTCAAGCATCTCCAACACCCATTACACTTAACACACAAACACAGAAAGTAAAATGTAGGCTAACGGGCTCTACTTGCCTTAGATCCGACGAAATCAAGCAAGCAACGGCGACTCGAGGACTTCAAGCACAACATGGTCGACGGCGAAGCTAGGCGCACACATGGCGGGGCTTGGTCTTCCTCTTCCCTCGCTGAAGCACCCACAAACCCTCTCTCTCTCCTTCAGCTTTCTCTCTTTCTCTCTTTCTTTCTTTCTCTCTTTCTCTCCCTCGCGCAACACTCCTCTCTCTCGGTTCAATCTCTTGAGCAATCCACCCCTCTCTCCTCCTTTTTCTTCTTTCACCCATGATTAGCAATCATTAGTTTGCATGCAATGGCCACTTGGATCATCCCCTTCGCCACTTGTCATTTTTTTCATGCAAAGAAGATGGGCTTTATTCGAGATGGGCTTGGGCCAGCCTTGGTTGGCCAAATGGGGGGTAAACGGTGGGCTGTGGGCTGGTTTTTGGGTTGGTTCAACCTTAAGAAAATCAGCCCACTCCTTCTCCAATTTTTCCTATTTAATTCCCACCTATATAAATACTAATTACAATTTATATGGCCATAAAACTTTGTAACATAATTCAATAAAAATTCAACTTATAAAGTACACGGCCAAGAATAAAAATTTTCCCTATCAATTTATCCTTTAATACAAATCCTTAATCATTCATGGACATAGGATGCATTCCCAATACAGCAATGGTCCATTCATTGCTCGACCTTGATTTATTGTAATTCATTGATCTAATGACTACAATATAATTTAATGGCGCTTCCATCACCTATTCATGATTCATGGTATATTCAGGTGTTGCTATGAAATTTTAGGATGCCACAGAAACCTTGAGATTTTCATGACAACCGAGAGTCGCCAATGAGTCGAAAATGTACAATGTGGCTTGAAAATAATCAACCACTGGTCAATTGCACCAAAAATTGCTAAAAGCTACCTGATAGGTTAGGTCACACGAAAATTGCGCTCGGTTGAAATTAACCGTGAATTTAAACCTGATTTCAAAAATTGAAAGTTTTGTCATGTAACTATTCATTTTAGGAACGTCGACTCATCCTTCGAAGATTTTTTTGCAAACCCGAGATTTCGGCGAAAAATCAAAGTTGGGTTTATTTGGACCAGAGAATTCAAGGGACCGTTTTTTGTCGCATTTTTGGCCGTCAAGTTCATTCAATTGATGAGGAAAAATCACAAGAGGGATGAGGGCACCTTGGTTGGATTTATGGACTTCAATTTGAGTCTAATTAGAGGAGAATTAAAGAGGAATTGAATGAAATTTGGAGGGAAATAGTCAAAATTCGTAGGACTAAGGGGCAATAACATTTGGACCATTTAGGGAAGCTTCTAGGGGAAGTTTGGGTGTGGATAATGGCTGACGAGGATAACAGCAGCTGGTAGGGCAACCTCTCAAGTGTTCTTGATATTTTTGGTGGCCCCCTCCCTCTTCAGTGGCTCCTTCTTCCTCTTTGCTCTCATTTTCTCCATTAGTGTTGTTTTTTAAAGCTCAAAAGAACCAGAGAACAGCCAGCTCCTTCCCCCTAGCCCGTCAACTGCCGCCAAAGCCCCCCTCGCCATTCATCTACCCATTGCGAGACCACATGCTGCCCACGAGTAGTCCACCTGCCCTACTCATGTCCCACTCATCCTCACACCAAGCCGCCATCCTTCACATGCCCCGGCCACCGTCGAGCTCGCCTAGCCGCTGTTCGCCGCCATCCAGCAGCCATCATTGCTCGCCTAGAGTTGCAGCAGTCACTGCCTCCCATCCCATGCCATTTCAGTCGCTTGAGCAGCCTAGCAACCCAAGAAGCAGAAGTTGAAGCTTAGCCTTAAGCTGAGAGCTTGCGGCCCATTTTTAGGCCCATCTAGACCTCCGTTGGTGTCGTCGCAGGCTTGTTTATCGCTTGCCTCCGCATCGTCGTCGTCATAAATTCACCGACCTGCTAAACTTGTGAGTTTACTCGCTAAACTCTGCTTAGGGATTTAATGATGCTTAGTGGATAATTATTTTAGGATAATTAGGGATTAGGTGGTAGTTTAGATTAGTGATTTAATTGTTTAATTATTCATGTTAGGTGGTTAGAATAGATTGATTAAGGGCTGGATAGATTGTACTATTTATCTAGATATGTTCGGAAATTTTCTAAGCCCATTTAAGTAGTTAGATTAGCATTTTCGGCCTAAGTTGGTATTTATGGTATTTAATTTGCATTATTTAATTAATTTTGCTATTTATTTAATTATTTATTATTTTCTAGAAATTATATCGGGATAGCCGGTGACCGGAATTTCGTGCTGATTGCAATTGTGTGCATAATTTATGCAATTGAGTGTTAAATTGTGCAAATTGAGGGATGATTGTAATTTTGAGTATTTAATTCAACATTTGGAAATTTTGGTAATTATTTAGAAATTACCAGGTGTCGAGATTTTAACACCGAAAATGGTTTTAAAGACTATATCAAATAATGGAATTTTAAAAGGAATGATATCAATTTTTCTTATTCAAATTGAGCATGTACTCACACATGATTATTTTACCATGTATTTTTAATATGAAGAAAATAGGCCAAGTTCACTATTTAATCAAGGCATTTGAGTGCAATGCATGGTGTTCTTGGCCAAGATTGAATGATCGTGTGTTGGTTAAGAGAATTTGTCCCCAAAATAAGTCGGGTGTACATGCCCCTATATGGGATGCCCTACCAATGGATGCCGAATCACGGTAAAGGCCGGATTGAAGCTCATTTGGGAATGCAGTCCCCGATATGTGTTGGGTGGACGTTGCCACGCTCAAGGGATGAGGCGATGCCTGGTTACCCTAGAAGACCACCGAACGTTGAGTAGGCCGTGCCCGTGTGTGGCCGTGATTAACAATTGGAATGCATGTTGAGTGAAATTGACATGCCGGATTATGGGATGAAATTGTGTGGCACGGAATGTGACATGTCATAACGATTTGGCCTTATAATCGGGACCCTTGTGTTTATTGAGATGAAAGTGGTGGCATTCCAATTGTTTGAGTTTGATTACCGAATATCGTTGTGTATATGAACTGTGCTAACATGCAGGGAGGATCCGAGATGAGGTAAGTTTCTGTGGTTGTGTGATTGTGTGGCTAAGTGTATTTCCTTTCTAGTCGGAGTTTAGATGTTGAACTTGCTGAGACATTGTCACATCCCGTCGTGGGCTCAATCTTTTTAGGTCCTTAGATGACAGTTCCTCCGAAACGATTTGGGCAGCCGTGGGCTATTACTGAGCAGGGTATAAATGTCCCTATCCTTGGTAGTTATTGGGTCTATGAGTTGGTCATGACCACAGTTTGGGTCAATGGGGGGCTACCTGAGAGGGTACCTCATTAATTCAGGGCGTGGTTCCACCATGAACTCAATAGATACAGAGTCGGTCCCATCTAGGGTTTTTAGATCCCCGATGTGGTTGTCGACATCGCTTTTGGCGAGGGTGCAGCTGACCCTCCTAATAGTGCTATGGAGGACCCAGTGCCCCCGGAGCTTGTGGAGTCCAAAGGATCGGTGAATGTGTTCGACTAGTGGATAGTAGGACAGTTTTCTTTTTGAGAACCAATCTTTTTTGTAGACAAACTAGTTTGTATATAAACCTAGTTTGTTTAAAAAAGCGTGTTTTGGTTGTGAATTTGTTATCCCGCTTTCCTATCCCCAAGCTATTTGTTGTTAGGGGTTTTTAATTCGCTTCCGCATATGCAATAAAATGAATGGGTCGGCGACACATCTTGGGACGTCGCAATTTTATCGACCACCGAGGGATGTGCGCACGCTCGGAGCTCTGGGGCGTGACATTAGGATCCACTCAACTATTCTTTTATCGAGACCGCACAACGTAATACTATTGGGGGTATGCTCACATAGATATTGCCTTACGATGCCCCGTGGAATCCCATTATTGTTTCTGACGCCTGTGATCAAGTTACTTGTGGCTTAGTATTTAGTTTAACATACTCTACATTGTCACCATTCTAGAATGCCAACATTTGACGAAGAGTCAATGGTACACATTGGTTACCATTAATCTAATCTCTTCCTAATAATAAATTGTATGATTCATCAGCATCAACTGCACAAAAAGAAGTTTTGGAAGTCTTTGACCCTATAATTAGATCAGTCACAAATATTCCTTCGATTTCTGAGACATCCCTAGTAAAGTTTGACAATTGGATGTTCGATGGGATAGTCTCATTGTCTTTTCTCCCTATTTTCTTGTAAAAATGATAAGGGATGAGATATAAAGTAGACCCCTTATCGACTACCACTGAAGATATTGACCGACCATTAATCCTACCATTAATATTTAATGCCCTCAAGTGATTTGAACTTTATGCAAGAGGCTTCTCAAATTTCATTACTTCTCTATCAACAAAATCCGCCCTTTCTTTTTCATCTGCGAGGATTTCCTCACATAATTTCGTACCAGGTGGGACCATGGAAAATTCATTAAGAAGTTTTGCCTGCACCATGCTTGAGCTCGATGATGATACCGATCTTGACAACAGCCTCTCCTTTTATGTCATGCCCCGATCCTCTGAGCATGTGCTCATCCCTCAATGATCGATTACATTGCGACATCCCAGGACGCGTCGCCGACCCATTCTTTTTAATGTGCATGCGGAAACGAATAATAATCCCAAGACAACAATAAAATGAGATAGAAAAGCAGGACCACAAATTTTTCAAATCACAACACACTTATATACATAACAAGCTATGTCATATACAATATTAGCCGATATGTACAAGGTCTGCAAAAGGGGGGGGGGGGGAAGCTACAAGTCCTCTAAGCATTCGAGTCTTCAACTGAATACTCTGGGATCTCAGGCTCCAGGGACTTCAGGTTTACTACTGCTCCGCTAGGAGGATCTGCCGTTCCTTTTCCAAAAGCAACCTCCAACACCGACATAGGGACCTCAGATTCCGGTATGGGACCTTCTCTCTGTCCATTCTGCTCACGATGGTACCATAATTTGTATTGATGGGGTACCTTATGGGGTAGACCCTCATCAACCCATACAACGGATCTTCTGAGTTCATAAGCCCATCCCCTAGGGTTCCCATGAAGTGGAATATAAGATACTTGCTCAGTGACCTTCTTCGGCTGGCCAAAATACTCGGGAGGTACAGCCATCTAAGGAGATTTCCTCGAATGCTTTCTAATTTGGTCAATTTGGCATGTTCAAATATTAGAAAGCCCAGCTAAGGTGCTTCAATTTACGTAATTTAACTTGGCTCATGTTAGACTAGAGTGCAATTGAAGTAATTGAGCTTCAATTTACGTAATTTAACTTGGCTCATGTTAGACTAGAGTGCAATTGAAGTAATTGAGCTTCAATTTAGGCGGGTGAGATTCAATTGAAGATGTGAGCCTAGCTTATGACCTTGCTTCAATAGGAATTCAATGAATTTGAATATTTTGTGCACAATTAGTCAACTTGAGATAGCTCAATTGCATATCATTTGGACCGATTCATATAGAAATATTTTATTTTATTTTTTAAATCAGGCAAAACTAGAAAAAATAGAACAAAATTTGGACAAAATGTCAACCCGATCAACTTGGCGTTGACCAGCTTTGACAGGCGTTGACCGGTGAATTTTTTCGGCCATCTTTTGGCCAAAAACTACCATCTACTGGCCCACTTCATGGCCAAGGCATCCACGCCCTTAATTTTCAAATTTCCAATTTTGTTACGGATTTTACGAAATTTGCAAATCGACCCCCCATGTTATAAAATTGCAAAAATTGACTCCAATTAATACACGATTGATCATCATCCATCCATTAAGAATGTATCATGGCCATTGAAATAGACATATGCTCAATTAGGGGTGCTCTCAACAAATTTAACTAACCATTAGTTTGGAATATCCAACCCTAGCCCTTGGATTAAAATTTGATCTTGCCTTAAACTATATAACTAACTTTCCCTCCAAAATTGAGGGGTGCTCATTTTTCAGATCTACTTTCTCTCACTAAATCCCTCTCTCAAATTCTCTCCCCCCCCGACTTCTCCACGTTCAACACAAAAAGAGAAGTGAAGCAAAAGGGTGGGGGGAATTCTCTCTCGAAAACAACCTTTCCCTCTTGCTTTCTCCCACAAGATGATCTCCACCAACTGATTCTCTCTTTGGCGCAAGAACACCACTCATTCTCTTTCTTCCTTTTGATTTATCTTTAGTCTGAGGAATAGAAATTGAAGAGGAGATTTCCACTAATTCTCTTTCTACCCAAGAGACAAATGAAGCAGCTGACTTTGTCTTCTCAGGATGGGATCGAGGAAGCTTGCCGCTACTTCTCTCTCAGGTATAATTTTCTGATTTGGTCAAAGGAAGATTCAAGGAGCAAAATCGAGTTTGACTTGTCAGTTTCTCCAAGTTCTTCGGGATTCCAGTAATTTTTCGCTTATTCCCCGTGGAGATTTCTGAAGTTCCATTTCCAAGTTCGAAGGATTTTCCCCGTGCTGTTCGGCCATCAGAAGTTGTTGACGTTCTGATTTCTAGAAAAATTACAGCAGCAAGATCCAGCTAACTAAATATGAAGATCGGCGTTGAATAGCTCTTGTGCTGGAGTTGAACTCGATATTCTTCACGTTCGGCGATTCCTGAAGCAAGATCGAAGCTAGCAACTTCACTGTCGTTGAAAGGTGGACATTTCCGAAAGTTGATTCTTCGCTGGTTCAATCGCGGTAAGCATGATAAAACTCCTTTTAATAGCATCCAATGAGGCAAGAGCTTCTCATGTTGAAATACATTATCGACAATGAAGGTTCGGGGCCAGGATGCGTTGCAAATCTGATTAGAATCAATGCTTGAATGATCTGGAGTTGATTATATTTAGATCTTGTGGTTCTGTGATTTTCGAATTTGGATAAGTATGTTTCTGTTAGGCCGGTTTTGAGCTCATAAATGTTATTAACTTGCGAAGTTAGGAACTAGAAGTTTGATGTATACATCACACGCTTCAAAATGGTAGGTCGCACGCCCCAATCGAATATCGTTTGATCCCTGAAAAACACCTCCGAAGATTAACAATTCTGCAGTATTTTAGGCCTATTTCTGTTCTGATTCTGTTCTGCCTTCTAGCTTTATTTTTATTTTTTTGCCAACTTTCATTGTCATTTTTGATAAAATTTTCTTCATGAGTTTTTTTTCCAAATCATCTCATACATCTTCTTTTTTTTCTCATGATTTTTGGATCTATTCAACTAGGTCAGATCCACTTAGATCTAGGTTTAGGTCAATCTATTCATATCGATCTCTGATTTTGATATTTTTGTGTTGATTTTTGGAACAAAATTCCTTGATGAAAGTTGATCGTACAGATGTTGTGCATGTCTTGTATTGTTTTAAAAAATTTCAGACATTTTTAGCTATGTCGAAATCACTTAGATTTGAACATAGGTCAGTCTATCCTACATTAGTCCGATATTTATTTTGATGAAATTGAATCTATAAATGCACCTATTTGGTCTCAAATCCTTCGTGAAAGTTGAAATACATGATATATATATTCAATTGATGTATGATGCTTTGCAAGGTTTTTACATTGGCAATGTGAGTCAATTGTGTATATTAGAGTAAAAGGTACTACAGCAATATGTGCTGGATATATAGATTGGTCTGTTTTGCCATTTTTGTCATGACTCATGTGATCTTAATTGAGGATTGATCTCTTAACAAGAAATCTTCATCATTGAGGATGGCTAAAATTACATTGTCATGCACTATATGTGAGATTTTTCATAGGATTTATGCATATATTGAGGATGGCTAAAATTATGCTTGTATTGACTCAATGCTGAAATGAAACATTGTCATATGTGCACATTTCCATGCTAGTTTGAGTCATCTAAGAGTCAAGTCTTATGATCATGCCTTCTTGATGATTGAACTGCATGTTGCAAGGTTTGCATACGTATTTAGGTCATGTCATTTGAGTTTCATATTGCACATTAAATTGTATCACAAAAAGTGTTCATCACACTTAGAATTCCCAGGGTTTTTATTGAATGCTTATGTTTTCTTGGTTACTAATGTGCACACTTTTAACGATCTCGATTTTAGAATACCAAATGGACCTAGTTTGGACTCGAGCTCTTCTAGGAAGACGTAAGGCACAATTAGAAGTTTCTAATGCTACTAATCTCATGCCAATCGCTAATCGTTTAGACTACTTTCCATCTTTTCAAAGTTAGATCACAATCTGGACAACAAATCAAATTCAGACCCCTATTCTAACCTCTGTTTGGACAGACCTTTGATATTTTTGTTTTATTTTTCCTATTTGGAATCTGAACTTGGCATCTTAATAAAACTTTCTTGTCATCATGTTGGCTATGTTGTGCATAAATTTGATGATTTTTAGACATGTTTTAATAGGACAAATCGTCATGACATTAGCTGAATGTCTTGTTGTTTTGACAAATTTCTGATGTGTTGTTACTTGTCGTTTGATTTTTGTAAAATCGTGTATAGATTGTTTAAGATAACTTTCTAAATGAAAGTTGTTCATCATTATGTCATGCATGTTAAGAAATTTTTCATTGCCAAATTGTTATTAGGTATTACCCATATTTGCTGTCTTTACATACTTGTTCTGAAATTTCTTGATATAAACATGATTGTGATTGTTTAGTTATACCTTTTAAGTTAGTTTGTACATGAAATTAGGCCATGCCATTTCCATGAAAATTGTTCTAAATGCTTTGATCTTTATTGTTAAACAATCGACCTTTTCAAATTGCATCTTTCAAAAAATGCTTTGGTACATGTGATGTTTCCCCAAAAATAACGATTTCTAAAAAAGTTTTTTTCTAAAACTCAATTTGGCTTAAGGAAAAATTGTGGTTTGGACCATATTTAAAATGCCTACGACGCTTGTAAGTGCATTTATGCAAGCCCCGGGCCAACCTTGACAATAAAATGTGTTCCATAGCCTAGATATTCCTTAATCATAAATATTTTCAAACATTTTTAAAATCCTGTTTTGACATCATAAAAGTCACCGTTTGAATTGTATTCAAAATGCCTGCGACGCTCGTGAGTGCATTTATGCGAGCCCCGGGCTAGCCTTAGCAATTGAATGCCTTTCATAGCTGAGAAGTCACTTTGTCTCAAAACTTTCCATGAATGATTTCGAGATATGTTTTTGAAATATCACATGTATCCTTTATACATATAATCCCATCATGCATTAGAAATTGCCTATGTTTGTGATTGACGCATGCCCTTGGTGATAAGTGACCTACCAACGGTTCACTTTTTTGCTTGATTGGTTGAGAAACGAGGTTCAAAAGGCCTATATGCATGTTTAAAGTTTTGCAATATATGTGACTTTTGATGAATGATAGGATTGATGTATGATATTGAGGGAAAACCTTGGGATCGCATAGATTACTTGATTAGGAGACTTCTAAGCATTATTGGCCATGCGAGAATACAATTGGTCAACAATTGCTATAAGTCACAAAAAAAAAAAAAAATTGGATTAGGTAGGTGTCTTAGTGGGACCCTCGCATGAAAGACAAAGGCCAACCCTGAGGCCCCAAAATCTGACTTTCGTATTGCACTTCCTTTAAATGATTGATCTCGACATGATGTCATATTTTAGATTGTTTTGATGTGTATGCTTGTTTTTTTTTTCCATTGTATGCACCTAGTTATAAGTTTCTTAGATTAGGTTTATATTAGGACCCCAAAGATGGACAAAACGCGAAGACAGTGGAGGTTGATATCCATTCTAACCATTATCATGTATGATTCATTTCCCTAACATATGTCTCAGGTTCTATATGTTGTATAAAACCTGACAAGTTGCAGGTTTTCTCTCTTTCTCTCATCTTTTTTTCAATTGTGTTTCTCTTTTATATTTTCTAGGATTGCATGGTAGATTTATTGATTTTCTTGATTTTTTACTTACTGTCTTGTAATTTTAATTCCATTGAGTGCTTCCTTTTCTTGTTTTTTCTAAAAATAGAATTGAATGAAAATGACCAACCACGCAAGATCACTTAGTTTAGGACTAATGATCCTGAAAATGTAAAAAGAAATGCATGGACATGTGTAGGAAGACACAACATATTGTTTAGGCACCAAAAGGACGCTAATAGAAATATTAGAATAACCCAAGTTCCTAAACCTAGATATTTGGTTGCGTAAGAATCGAGGGAACACTCCAACCCTCGATTGGATTTTTTAGCCAACCCCTAAAATGAGGCTAGTGGCGACTCCTATCTTATTTTTAGGTTGTAATAAACAACTAAACCGTATAAATACACTCGTCGCATGGAGAATGAGTTTCGATGAAAGTCACCATGGTTTAGCATACTCGATATGGGAGTACCCCAAAGAATGAAGTGATGCCATCTTTATGGGCGAGGCGTACTATCGAGAAGGCTACCATAGTAAAGGTACCCTTAAATTCGATATCCACACTCGACCCTTTCTTCTAAGGTGTGTCACCCGTGTGGGTATGGATCGCAACACTTCACTATCACACGGAGTAGGAGCTTGGGAGAGCTCGTGATCTCATGGAAAGAACTCACAAGAGGCTTGATCCAAAAGGCGAGGTTATGACGTCTTTTGGAACGTGATCCATGAGGGAACTCTTGTGATCAAGTACCCTTAAATCCAACCTTCCCCATTTTCTCTCCTTGTGATGATAAGGAATGCAAGGGCAGTGAGATTGGGTCGTGACAAGCTTGGCAACTTCACTAGGGATTGGTTACTAGATTAAAAAGATTTGAAGCTATTTTAAAAAGGTTGTTGTGCTTTAACTAACATGCCTCATGTAGGATTGCCCGCATGTCAAAGTTGCGTGAAAAATCAAGTTAGTTGCTAATCTCGTGTTAAATGGTCTTGTAGGTGGGAGTTATAAGGGGAGGCATGCTTATAAACCCTTTGTTTTGCAGGTGGTGTAAGGATGTATGAATGTAAGAGGATTTAAATTGAAGTGTTGGATATTTAAATTTAAATACATGTTTACAAGGTTTAGCACAACACCGCACACACAACCGCAATCTAAAACCTCGATCGCCCAATCTAGGACCTTAGGAGGGTTTATGGGTGGAATCTACAAGTGAATACTCATCGTAATCCATTACTTACTTAAGCCCGCTCATCCCAACCGATAAAAATAGCATTGACCGACGATAGTAGCGGTGGGTAAACTACTTTTATCTTTTGGGATAGGGACCTTGAGCCTTTAGCACTATAGCACTATCACCTTAGGTGTCGAAACCTCACAATTTCATGCGCGACATGTGATTTGTGCTTGCCATGTGTTTGGTGGGTAAGATATCATTCTTTTTTTATCGTTCTTATATCATTTCTCTCCATATTTCAATTATGCATTTTATATTTCAACGGCGATACGTTTTAATTACGGTTGCCCCTTTAGGTTTAGGTCTAGATGGGTAAACCCAAATTGGACATGGTCCCCGTACCAGGGAATCTCAAGACTCTATAGGAGAATCTTAACCCAAGACATCAAGACTACGTGGAAAAACACATAGGCTTTCTCCCGACTTTATTAAGAGTCAAACCACACATCGCGATGGTGAAAGCATTGGTTCATTTTTGGAATTCCATGACTTCTACTTTCATGTTTAATCAATATGAATTTACCCCTACAATTGAGGAGTTCCAGAAAGCCATCGGGTTAGGTAAAGCTTCTTTAGGTTTCGTCACTCCTCCTATTGGTCAAGATCCAATTTCTCTTCTAAGTCAATTCCTCAATATCCCTACCGACAAAATTGGGGTTATTCTTAAAGGAAATTCTCATTATATGCCTTATAATTTCCTTAGCCTTAAGCCTAAATCTAGGAATCAAATTCCTCGTGTCTACTTACTCATGTTCTTTGGCTTTGTGGTATTCCCACATACCCAAAAAACAATGAATCCTTTAGTCCCTCACATTGTCAATCAAGTGTACGCCTTTAATTGTTTTACACACATGATCCTTGCCGAAACTTTTGTGTCTCTTAATCATTTCAAAGCAAATGGCCGAGGAACTCTTAGAGCTCCATTAGGACTTCTCCAAATTTGGCTCTTTTCACATATCAAATAATTTGCCCCGCACATGAAGATTGTTGATGTCACGGAATATCATCATCCCATTCTTAGATTTTGCCAAAGAAATGAATTCTTTCCATCATGGTCTTTCTCTACATGGTTTCATTTCCTCAAAAGCCTCAACCCTAGCTTAATTCAATGGCATGTTTGGTGGCTTGGGAATATTGAGGTGTGCCTTTTTAGTGGAGTTGATGACCCATTCCCCCTCGTGGGATTGACGATTTTAACGTCATATTATCCTTTAAGGGTGCTCCACCAATATCGCGCACTTCAAACAATCCCGCCAATCCTTAAGCTGGGGTTATATCATATTGATTATCACGATAAAGTCATCGAGGAAAACCAAATTGACCATATCAAGGCCGCGATTCAAGCCACTATTGGAATTTGGTACTCCCTTCCTCGCATTACGCGGTTACCGTTGATGAAGCCGACTTGGAAGGAGAGATGAGGACTCAACATGTTACCATTGATTACATATACCGTTAAGTAGAACCTGAGCTCAAAGTTCAATTGCCTGATATTCCTAAGCCTCAAGGTTTTCGGCGAGCTCATATATAGATCAAGAAAACGATGCCTTGATCGATGAGGAACGCTTGGCCCATGATAACAAGCGTCTCCACACGATCCCACCTAGTCCTTAGGTTTCCATCTCATATTCTTTTCTTGTAAAGGGACTTCCTTTGTGTTTCCCTCCTTTCTATCAAGGTTTCCCTGTATTTATTTTCATATTACGTTAAAAATCGAACCACTTTGTAAGCTTCAAGAATGCAAGGTTTTGTTTCCCTCGTAATTGTTCAATGAAATGAATAAAATTCATGAACATTTTCATGTAATTTTTAGAAAATGGGCATTTTGATTAAATATTTGTTGTCGTTCCTTTTCAATTGTATAATTTCTTTTGAAGAAATTTTGATGAGAGGATGTTATATGATACCGGGATCATATACACTTCTTATCATTATTTTATCTCAAGAAAATATAAAATTGACTTGGATTTGTATTTTCGTGATTTCTTTTAACTTATACTAATTCGAGTCATCTTCTTTTACGAAGGTACTGAAAGACGGCTAAAGAATAGTCTATCATACGTACCCACCACCAAACAAGAGTGGAGAACGAAGATACTCGTGCTCGTTTTATTAGCATGGAGAACCAAATGGCGCAGATAATGGCGCTGTTAGCTGATCTCTCCAACCAAGTCAAGAACTTAACTTATGTAGTTCCTGCTTCTCTTACCATGAATCCTCCTACCGCACCCTCTGAAGTGCCGATAGTAAAACTCGTGGGAAAAGGGCCTGCTGAAGAGGTTCCTACTGCAACCCCGATGTTTATCGATTTAGAGCCTCCATCTAAGGAAACTCCAACTCCGTACTTTGATAAGGAAAGTTCAAGGTGCCACGCAAAGATTGAGGAACGCCTTTACATGCTACAAGGCTATCAATTGTAAGGGTTCGATAAGTTGTCACCCTTTGCCATGGTTAAAGTCCTCGGATTCTACAAGCAGCCCAAGTTTACGAGGAAGTATGATAGCATTGGATGTCCCAAGACCCACTTAAAGTACTATCCGGGCAAGATGGCCCATTACTCAAATAATCCGACACTCTTGATTAATTCATTTCAAGATAGCTTGGTTGGTCCTGCGTTGACATGGTTTATAGAATTGGACTTAGAGAAGATCCAAACTTCAAAGGATCTCGCCAACAAATTCCTCCAACAATATAAGTTCAACACCGAGATCGCTTTGACCCAAGAAGAATTAGTTCGAGTCAAGAATAGGAGAACTGAAACGTTTAGAGCTTATGCTCAAAGATGGAGAGCTACTGCATCTCAAGTAAAGCCACCCTTATCTAAGAAGGAGGCTATGAAATTACTGCTTCAAGCTATGCCTCAAGATTTCTTCGAGAAAATGTACAACCACACCTATATTAACTTTGCCGCATTTGTGGAGTTAGGTGAACGCATTGAGGGGATCGTGCGTGAAGGAAGGTTGACCGAGACCATGAATTGTCGATATGCCCCAAAGAGAGATAAGGAATCAACTATGGAGATTGCTTATATAACAAACTCCTCTTCTCATAAACCATATAATCATGAAGCTCATAAACCTGCCATGGAGGTAGGGAGATCTTCTCAAAATTTTGAACGTAAAGGAGAAGCCCCTCAAAGGAAATTTACTATATTGCCTAGACCCATGTCTCAGCTACTTCCAATGCTGATTGAAAGTCATCTTGTGGTGAGAGAGATCCCTAGGGATAATCTGCCAAAGTTTGCTGGATTCAACCTTAATAAGACGTGTGAGTATCACATGAGAGAAAAAAGTCACCATGTGGACAACTATCTAGTGCTCCATTCTAAGATCCAAAACTTACTGGATAAAAAACTACTCACTTTTAAGGATTCAATGCCAAATGTCCAACAAAATCCCCTTCCAAAGCATTCTAAAGATGTCAACATGATTTATGGAGATGACGACAAGCATATACTCTTGATGGATATCCAAAAGTTGGAACAAATCACGTCATTTGTTGATCGCCAGCTGAAAGTTGACATCACTCATGATGAGAAGATAGCTTGCTTAGCGAAGCTAGCAGAGTTGCAAATTATCCAATATGAAGATGGTGAGCCCGCTCTGAGACGGATGTCTCTGGTTGAAGTTGATTTGTCTAGCAAAGATATAATCTCAAAAGTCATAGAGAAGGCTGGGAATCCAAGTCACAATGACACTCAAAAGGAGGATCGTCGAGCCTCGAAAAGCATAACCCCTATGTACCAAGACTCTAACACTAGAAGTGAGGATGAATATAAAGCTTCTTGCATTGACCGTGAGTTTGTTCGAAAAGCTCGTGAAAATGGTGAAGTTGTTGGTATCCTTGGCCAACCAAGTGGTAAATATGATTTTAAGGTGAAGTTCACACCACCACCAAGTTTCTTTGTTAACGTGAAGGATATTATCCAGAGTGGATGGGAAGATGAAGAAGACCTTACTTTAACTTTGCCAAAAGATAAAGAGGTCTACTTCGATGATCGGGATGAGGATGAATACAAAACTTCTTATTCGGTTAGTGAGTTCGTAAGGAAAGCCTGCGAGAGAGGTGAAGTGGTGGACATCTTGGGAACCGAGTGGGAAGTATGACTTTATGGTCAAGTATACTCTTCTTCCAAGTTATTTTCAAAACCCCAAAGACATCGTCCCTAGTGGGTGGGGAGACGAATTCGGGAATGACTTCGTGACTATGATTAAGCCTATTGTGATTGATTTGACTAAGGAGAAAAACCCTCATGGGGCTAATGCAACTAACAAGGGCGTCATCGAAGTAGGCTCATTGATTGACAATTTTGGAGCCATGAAGTTCTCAAGCGCAAGTTTTGGACCCGTTGTGATTGAATTGCCACTAGAAGTTGGTGAATGTTCCAATACTAAGTTAACTACTACTTATGACACTAAGGCGGTCCCTTGGAACTATAATATAAATGAAATCGACGCTGTCACCTGATTGGGTCGAATCTACCCACCACGTGAAGGTGTGGAAAAGAAGGCCGTAACTGATGAGGAAGTTGAACAACTCCTCAAAACACTCAAGACAAGTGATGTAGAAGTGATAGACCGATTGTGCAAAATGCCTGCGCAAATTTCCCTATTGGAGCTTTTAAAGACCTCTAAAAAGCATAGAAATGCTCTCCTCAAATTTTTGAATGAAGTCCACCTGCTCGAGACCATTTGAGAAGTACAGTTGGAGGAGTTCGTGGGTGCTATACTTCTTAGAGATCAAATTATATTCTCTAAGAAAGACCTCCCTCCTGAGGGCCAAGCACACACTAAGGCACTATATATGTCCACTCAACATCTTGCGACTAGGATTTCGAGGGTCTTGATTGATAATGGTTCTGCCTTGAACATTTTCCCTTTATCCACCCTTTGTCAATTGGGGATAGGAATGGAAAATGTCTCCCCTCCAAAGATTCCGGTCTGAGCCTTCAACGGGATGAGAAAAGAAACAATAGGGGAAATCGACTTACTACTAACAATTGGCCCTATTACCATTACTCAAAAATTTCAAGTACTGGATATTCCAAGTGACTTTAGCCTACTATTGGGACGGCCTTGGATCCATGAGGATCATTCCTTCCAGTCTTCATTAGATGTTGAAACTTCCCATTGATGGAAAGATCGTGACTATCCGATGTGAAAGAGATGTGGAGACATTCCATAACACTGGCATACCTTTCATCGAGCTTGAGGTCAAGGGAGAGTCGAGCTACCACTCATTTGAGATAGTGTCTGTCACTCATGTGCCTATTGGGTCAATCATCAGGAAGCCTCAATTCTCAAAGGCATCCTTGATGGCAAGTATAGAACTGCTCAAGAACAGTTTTGCTATTGGAAAAGGTTTGGGTAAGCTCACCCAAGGCATGCCAAATCACATTAAGGTGATCAAGATCAACAAGCATGAAGGCCTAGGTTATCAGCACGACCATAAGGGTTAAGGTAATCATAAAGGCCCAAACATTAAAGGTAAGAGCTACCAACGCCTCTTGCCTCCACCTTTGAAGGATTTCTTTCAAAGGTGAAGATGAAGAACAGGCCAATGCCTACCACTTTGCTAATTTGTTTGAAGATGGTTTGGTTGGCACTATTGGTGAAGATGAAGAGCCTACAATTCCCGCTGTGTAAAGGATGTTTCTAGTTCTTGCATTTCATTTTTAGTCATATTCCATTCATTTCTCTCTTTTACATGGGAATTCCATTCATTTCATTTCATTTGTTTACACTTGTAACAATCTGGATCATAAACTCTATGGATCCGAGATGATATATGTTGTAATGCAGTTTTTGCATATCAATAAAGTTCACATTTTGTTAATAGACGTGTGAGGTTTCCCAAATCAGCCCTATGATGATGCTTTGAGGCCTGAGTGTTCGCACGATCTATAGTTTCAAAATGTTTTAGTGGAACGAGGCATCCAATGATATAAGGGCTAGTTCCAAATAAATTCTTTCGAAAACTCGAATTTGAAAACAAATTTTTCATGACATTCACATACATTGTATTCATTTATATGAATATATACTAACCATTTTTTGATTGCATCTCAGGCATGACATTTCACATCATGATAGTCATTTGTATTGTCAGATTCACATTCAAAAGATTTTGACGAACCCGATTATTCCAACTTAGAGAATGAGGATAATCCTTGAGTTATTGAAAAGGAATGGCTTAGACATGAGCAATCCAAACCTCCTACCACCAAACAACCAATCACCATGAATTTAAGAGATTCAGATAACCCTAAAGAAACCAAGATTGGGGCAGGTCTCTCTCAAGCAAATGTCAATAGATTAATTGGACTTTTGAAAGAGTACCAAGATGTTTTTGGTTGGTCATATGCTGATATGCCACGTTTAGACCTCGAGATTGTGGAACATGCGTTACCACTTGATCCTAGTATTCTGCCGAAGAAAAAAAAAAGCTCAAAAGGACGAAAACCTCAGTTGTCAAAAAAATTTGAAGAATAAATCATCAAGCTCTTAAATGTTGGTTTCATTGAAGTCACCTATTATGCTGATTGGATTGATAATATAGTCCCACTTATGAAGAAGGATGGACAAATCCGAGTCTATGTTGATTATCGTGACCTGAATAAGGCAAGCCCTAAGGATGATTTTCCCACAAATTGATGTCTTATTTGACAGTACTGCTGGATTCAAATTGTTCTCATTCATGGATGGATTCTCCGGTTATAACCAAATCCGAATGAAAGAGGAAGACAAGACTAAAACTTCCTTCATCACCCCATGAGGAACATTTTGCTACAAAGTTATGCCCTTTGGCTTAAAGAACGTAGGGGCAACATATCAAAGAGCCATGGTAACACTATTCCATAACATGATGCATAAGGAGATTGAAGTCTATGTTGATGACATGATTGCAAAGTCAAGACAAGGTGAAGATCAAGTTGAAGTCTTAAGAAAACTATTTGATTGATTGAGGAAATTCAAGCTGAGGCTTAACCCCGCAAAATGCATATTTGGGGCAAAGTATAGGAAGATTCTTGGATTTATGGTTAGTAACAAGAGTATCGAGATAGATCCCTCTAAGGTGAAGGCCATATGTGACTTGAAACCTCTTTCCACTGTTAAGGAAGTTCGAAGCTTATTAGGAAGACTGAATTATGTTGCGAGATTTATTTCTTAATTGTCAAAAACTGCTAAGCCGTTCTTTAAGCTATTAAAGAAGAACGCTAAGGTCAGCTGGGATGAAGAATGTCAAAAATCATTTGAAAAACTTAAGCAATATTTTTCACAATCTCCTATACTCGTACCGCTTATCCAAGGCATGCCTCTGATCTTGTATCTCACCATTCACAAAGAGTCTTTAGGAGCCATGTTAGCATAAAATGGACCAAGGAATGGAATAGAGCGTGCCATATACTACCTCAGTAGGAAGTTTACTACCTTCGAGATCTGATATCCTGAAGTAGAAAAGACCTGTGTAACCTTGATTTGGGTTTTACATCAACTGAGGCAATACACTCTGCACCATTGCATCCTTTTAGTGACTAAGAATCACCCGATCAAATATCTTTTGGAGAAGCCCGCATTGGTTGGAAGGCTCACTAAATGGCAAATATTACTCTTTGAGTTTGATATTCAAAGCATGGTACAAAATTTCATCAAAGGACGAGCCATAGCCAATATGTTAGCTGAAAATCCCAAGAAGTTTGATGACTAGGATGAAATTGATGAACGGATTTATTTGGTCTCACCTGACAAGTGGGCCATGTATTTTGATGGTGCAATTAACCTTTCCGGTTCTGGCACTAGGGCAATTTTAATATCCTTTGAAGGTCAACGTTATCTAGTAGCTGCAAAGTTGGTATTCCCTTATACCAACAATATTTCTGAATATGAAGCTTGCATCCTTGGTTTGCAATTAACCATCAATATGAAAGTCAAAAAGCTTCAAGTTTATGGTGATTCTGCACTCATCACTCTCCAAACGGAAGGTGAATGGCAAATGCGAGATGTAAAGTTGATTCCTTACCATGAATATCTCAAAGACTTGATTAATGAATTTGATGAAATCTCTTTTGATTATCTACCGAGATCACAAAATCAATTTATTGATGCCTTGGCAACTTTTTTCTTCAATGTTACATGTAACTAATGGTTTGAGCCTTGAACCTTTGCAAATCGACGTCTTAAGAAAGCCTGCTTATTGTCTAATGATAAAAGAGGAACCTGATGGTCAACCCTAGTATTATGACATCATGAATTACCTTTGAGAAGGCAAATTTCCCCAAGGGAGTCAAGCCAATGATCGAAAATACTTGATGAAGTTGGCATCCAAATTATTCCTTAGTGGAGGAGCCCTTTATAAAAGGTCTTTCGATTTAGTTTTACTGAAGTGCATGGATGCACAAGAAGCTAAACTCCTTATGAAAGAAATACATGAAGGAGAGTGTGGCCCTCATATGAATGGTCATCCCCTAGCTAGAAAAATCATGAGGCTCGGTTACTATTGGTTGACCATCGATTGTATTCAACATGTGAGGTGTTGTCACTGATGCCAAGTCTATGGAGACAAAATCAATGCTCCTCCTAATGATACATCAAATGTCCGAATCCTAGCCTTTTTCAATGTGGGGACATCAACATCATCGGAACAATTAATCCTAAAGCATCGAATGAACATCGTTTTATCTTAGTAGCCATTGATTACTTCACCAAATGGATTGAAGCTAGTTCTTATGCCCATGTTAATGCAAAGAGCATGGCAAAGTTCATTAGTCGTGATATCATCACTTGATATGGAGTTCCTAAAGCGATCAGCACAGACAATGGATCAAACTTGAACAACAAGGTGGTGGATGAATTACTTGGAGAATTCCACATTTGCCATTTAAATTATTCTCGTCACCGCACATAAATGAATGGAGATGTGGAAGCAGCAAATAAGAACATCAAAAAGATTTTAGCCAAAATGGCAGAAAATTATCACGATTGGCAAGATCGATTACCATATGCTTTGATTCCTTACCGAACTTCAATTCACACTTCAACTGAGGCAACACAATTCTCATTGGTTTACAAGATGGAGGCTGTGTTACCCGTAGAAATGGAAATCCCTTCACTGAGAGTACTTTCTCAAATCAAGCTCTCTGAAGCTGAATGAGTTCAACAAAGATTTGAACAATTCAATATGATTGATAAAGAGAGCGTAAAGCTTTATGTCATGGACAAAGCTATCAAAAGAGGGTAGCTAGGTCGTTCAATCACAAAGTTAGTCTACGACATTTCGAGAACAACGATCTTGTCTTGAGAAAGATCTTACCTATCATTCCAGATCCTCGTGGGAAGTTTACTCCGAATTATGAAGGTCCATATATTGTAAGAAAAGTGCTACCTATTGGGGCACTAATGCTTATAGAAATGGATGGTCAAGAATTGCCAAGACCTATAAATGTTAATGTTGTCAAGAAGTATTATCCATGAATAAAAGTGGAAGGCCTTTGAGTTGCTTTTAGATTGAATCCGAGCCACTTTAGGATGTTTGCATCATGCATGTCATGCATATATATTGCATCTATATGTTGGTTCATTTTACAGGATCTCTGAAGAAGATTCTACTTGTCAATAGGAGGTTAATTTCATAAATGCAGAATTTTCAAAAAGTGTTCATCTTCTATATAATTTAAAAGTGACATTGTCCCTTAGAATGCCAAAAGAGTCAGTAAGAACTCTAGAGTAGGTTAAAACTCTAGAAGTGAACCCATGTGCTAAGCAAAGCCTGTTCTGTCTACAAATTTTATTCAACGTTATTTCCAAAAGTCCCCCAAGCAGGGTCAAGGGAACATGTGTCTTCAAATAAAATTTCATTACACTTTCATTCCCTAGGGAGTTTAATTTAACCAAAGTGTGCTTTGGAAAGCCTGAAAAGGATTGTTAAATATGCCAAGTGGAAGTGCCTAAAATGATGAGAGGCAACCTCTTTGCCAAACTCATCCTTATACACATTTTGAGAGAATTGAGTGAAAAGAACCATGTTTTAGGACATAGGGTTCATTCACAGTGAATACATGGTTTGAGATGATAAAGGCATTTTCGTTCTCAATCCCAAACACTATTGATAATCCCTTGCAAGCCATTTTTAGCCAAATATGGAGCATTTCCAAAATAACCCTATCAAGAACAACCCCACATTGAGGCAAAATAGGGATCTTGGTTGAAAATTATGGACCAAAAGATCAAAAAAGATTTTATTTCTTTCACTTGCATCAATCTTCTTGTGCTAGCTTCAAGTGATTTCTTATCGAAGCTCAAAGCATCTCGAAGTGACGAAGAGTATTCCGTTCACTACCCCAAACACAATTACTCTTTAATTAGCCAATTTGAGTCTTATGCAATTCTTTCGTAACCTCAGGTGATGATTATCTCCCCACACTAGGGCAAGGCACATGATTTACCAACAAAATTAAAAATGTTGGTCATCTTTATGAATGCCACTCGAGATACCTAGATGCTCAAAAGAGAGTGAAAACTATGGGATATGAAAAAACAATATGCCTGATAAAATCAAGGCCAATGCCCCATGGAAAAATGCAAAGGAAAGAAAAAATACAAAGAAGAGCAAAATCAATGGTTATGCAAAAAAAAAAACCATCAATTGAAAAACAAAAGAAACGCCTTGCAAAAGAAAATGTGTACATCGAGCAATGTCATTAGAATAGAGAGCAAAGCTCTCATGTCTCAAGACAAATGGTCAAAAGGACTCTCGAGATAGGTTAAATTTCAAGAGTCAAATTTTTTAAAAGTCATGTGATGGTAATGATGCCAAGATAATCACTCATTTTTAACTCTTTGATATCTGAAAATTTTTAATGCCCTTTTAAGCCTCACCCGAACAAACATGATAACCCTTATCTAAAAGTCTTTCGATTGGGATGGTTCGAGTTAAAATGAGAGAATCACACAGGAGCTACTGCTAGAAAGAGTGGAAGCAATCCTATCTCATCTTATCTTCAATGTTCTTGACTTGTAAACCCGATGAAGATATTGATTGAATATTCATTTCTTAGCCTCAAAGTGCATATCCTTTGCGTAAGCCCATGACCAAGCCATCATTATGGTCTTTTCAAAAGACCTTTTGATTATTGGATTGTATTCATTGTGAACATTTCTAAAAGCCTTAGACATAGTGTTGAGTGAGACCTTTCTAGTGAGATTTAAACAATTTTCTACATCAATGGTTAGGAATAAAAGCCCTTTTTGAGAGTCAGTGTGAAAGACTTCTTTTGATTAGGATATTTCCACTTGGCATATTTGACTTAACCCTTAGATGGTTAATCAAATCTCATTTTGTTAAAATCATCTCTAAAGGGATTTGACAATCGATATCGTTTCGAAAGATTGGCTCTCAAGCAATCTTCAAACCCTTTTTCAAAACATGTGTTAATCCTTGCTTTTGGCTTTTAGTCATCCTAAGCTGTGACATCCTGAATTTTTACTTCTGCTTTCAATTAAATTAATCGGGCTTCTCATTGACACGCCTATAGTGTTGTTCTTAGAGCTGATCACTCCTAAGATGACTAGACTATCTGAGGAAGTCATTAAAAGATTTTAATGCAATAGACTTGAAGATTCGACCAAGACTCGACTGCTCGACCGTGCTTATTCGTAGAGATCATAACGGCACAGTTAAAAATCTCTTAGAGATCAATGATAGATCGGTTCAACTGAGATGTGTGGCTAAACGTGGGTGATTCCACTAAATTACAAAATTCTCTTCGACTGGTACTAGACTGATTTTTCAATCGTTTTGGTACCATATTTACGTATTTGAATCCTCGAGATTTTCACAACAACCGAGAGTCACCAATGTGCCAGATAGGTTCATTATGGCTTGAAGAAAATCGACCATGGTTCATTTGCACTAAAAATTTCTAAATACTACTCGGTAGCCTAGGTCACGCTAAAAACGCACCAGAGTGAAATTAATAGTGAATTTGAATCCGATTTCAGAAATTGAAAGTTCTGTCATATCACTTTAGGAAAGTCGACTCAGTCTCCGAAGATTTTTCTAGAAACTGAGACTTTTTGGGAAAAAATCAAGGTAGGGTCATTTATGTCCAGAAAATTCAGAGGACCATTTTTTATTGTGGAATTTGGATGCAAGTGGGATCAATTGGTGAAGAAAAATACCAATTTGATCAAGAACTCGATAATGGATTTTATAGAGGCCGCATTGAGTAGATTCAAGAGGAGATTGAAGTCCAATTGTACCAAAATCAATGCAAATTCGTAGCCCCCCTTGCTCATGACTTGTGGACCATTTCAAAAGGCTTCAAGAAGGGTTTTGTGGCTGGATAAAGAAGTGGACACCAACTGTGGGGTCAAGGGAGCACAAGGGGCCCTCCAAAGCAAGCTTGCCTCCTTCTCCTTTCCCTCTCTCTCCCGTCAACTACCTTCTACCCCCTCCTTCATCTTCTTTACATCTCAGCTCAGCAAAACCCAAAAAGAACCAACCAGCTTGCCCGCAGCTTCACCGGAGCAGCCGCACGCCACCACCTCCCTGTCGCACCCGCGAATCCTGCTCGCTCGCACGTTGCTGCTCGTCACGCCTTTGCACCTTCTAGTCGCGTCGTCTTTGCTCATCCTTGCTTCCAACAAGCTACCGAGGACGCCTGGGTTGCCATAAGCCACCACCAGAGCTCTCACCACCACCGCTTGGACCTAGTTCGGTCCTCTTAGCCCATCTCAGCCCGTTGTCACCTCAACCAGCTCCTGTTTAGCCTTTTCTCAGCTCAAATCAGAGACCAAAGTTGGTGTGTCTTCAGGCGGTTGTTTAGCCCATTTTGGAGGTGTTCCCAACCCCAGTTAGCAAGCCCCCTTTGGAGTTTCTTGTCCCTCGTAGCGTCCCTGTCAATTTGAACTAAGCAATTCGTTTAACAAGTGAGTTTAACTCACTAATCCTTGCTTAATAGGTCAATGACGTTTAAGGATTGATTAGTTTAAACTAAGTATGGATTATGTGGATAGTTAGATTAGATTAGCAATTTAATTAATTGTTATTGCATGTTAGGTGGTTAGAGTAGTGTAATTAGAGCCTAGACAAGCTCTAGTATTTAATTAGAGTGGTTCGGAAATTTTCTAAGCATGTCTTGGCTTTTAATTAGGCTTTAAAGGCCTAAGTTCTCTTTATTGGTATTTATTTATTATTTTCCGTAATTATTTATTTATTTTCCGAAAATTAGACCAGGATAGTCAGTGATTGGAATTTTATGCTAATTGTAGTAGTGTGATCTGTTTATTTAATTGAGTTCTAATTTGTGTAGATTTTTTATGATTTGTATTTTAGGAATTTATTCCTAAATTTATTTATTTTTAGTAATTAATTGGAGAATTATCGGGCGTCGGTCTACAGCACCAAAAATCTATTTTGGGACTGCTGAAAATGGTGGAATGTTCAAAAGTGACAAAATATTATATTTTGCTAGAGCCGATCGTGTACCAACACACGAGTATTTTTATTGGGTTTGATAAAAGTTAAGAAATCATTAGTTGATTATAATGGTATACTGTATCAGCCTATGGGCTTGATACCTCATATTAGAGTATCAATATACCCTAAGTTTCGCACAGCTTCGGTGAGCAAATTAAGGTCCGCACAACTTGGATGAGCAAAGTAAGGTTCGCACAGCTTTAGTGAGCATTGTTAGTATACTATATCAGCTCGATAGCTCGATAGGTCATCTTAGAGAGAGAGGGCAATATACTATTTTCTTTTTAGCCTTTGAGGCAAGCTACTATCTATTTTCAACTTAGAGTAAGCTGACCGCAAGGTGGTCGGATTTTATAGATAGTATTGATTAGATATGTTGTGATGAATTGATTTGTTAATTGGTTCAATGAAGTGCATATTAAACTGACTTGCAAGAAGGAACTAAGGCCAAGGTAAGTCCTCTGATTTGTGATCGTGCTTAGGCAGCTCTTAAGGCGTATTTTCTTCCTAGTCAAGTCTTAGGGGGTAGAACTTGCTGAGATGTCGTCTCACCCCGTTGTGGGATAACATTTCAAGTCCATAGATGGCAGCTCACAAGTTTTTTGATCGACCTAAGAAGGTGACAAAACAAACATCTTATATTCCGATGCATGGGAGCCTTAGGGGCTAGACCTATGAGCTGGTAAGGTCCATAATCTGGGTCGATTAGGTCTCGACCACGAGGTGCCCCACCGATATCGATCATGGTATCACCAGGCTTAGGATGGCCGAAGAGAGGGTCTCATACCGGAATCTGAGATACCTCGGTTTGTTCTAGAGGTCACTTTTGGGAAGGGCATAACTGATCCTCCTCAAGGTTAGGTTGTAGACGTGGTAGACCCGGCTCTTGAAGTACTAGAGTCTTCGGTGCAATTTGTTGAAGGCTCCAGTTGGAGTGTGGAAGAAGGTGAAATCGAGGATGATGGAGAGGACAACGAGGACCGTTAGTTTTCTGGAACCCCCCTTGTTTTGTAAACTTGTGAATAGAGTGGTTAGTATTGCATATATATGACTCAGTTTGTCGATTTGTTATATATAAGTGTGTTGTGGTGTTGGTTTTCAAAATATGGCCCTATTATTCTATCACATCTGATTGTTGTTTAGGGATTATATATCTGCTTTTGCATGTGCATTAAAACGAATGGGCCGGCGATGCGTCCTAGGATGTAGCTATTAATCGACCGCAGAGGAATGGGCACGCGCTCAGAGGATCGAGGCGTGACATAAGCTATACCATTGTTTTCGGTTTTTTGTCATCCTAAATCATAACCCTTGCTTTTGATTTTTGGTTACCCTAAACCATACCCCTTGTCTTTAGGGTTCTAGGTTATACTTAAATCTTGTCTCTTAGGTTCTAGGTTATCCTTATTCTTGTCTCTTAAGTTCTAGGTTATCCTTAAACCTTATCTTTAGGTTACGGGTTATCCATAAACCTTGTCTCTTAGGTTGCAAGTTATCCTTAAACCTTGTTTTTAGGTTATAGGTTATCCTTGAACCTTGTCTCTTAAGGTTCCAAGTTATCCTTAAACCTTGTCTCTTAGGTTCTAGGTTATCCTTAAACCTTGTCTTTAGGTTCTATGTTATCCTTAAACAACATCTCTTAGGTTCTAGGTTATCCTTAAACAATGTCTCTTAGGTTATAGGTTATCCTTAAACCTTATCTCTTAGGTTCTAGGTTATCCCTAAACCTTGTCTCTTAGGTTCCAGGTTATCCTTAAACCTTGTCTTTAGCGTTTAGGTTATCCTTGAACCTTGTCTCTTAGGGTTCTAGGTTATCCTTAAACCTTGTCTCTTTTTTCTTTTCTTTTTTGGGTAAAGTTAAACCTTGTCTCTTTAGGTTCTAGATAATCCTTAAACCTTGTATTTAGGTTAGTGGTTATCCTTAAACATTCCTTTTTTATTTAATGATTTCATTTTCTCCATTCCATTCCATAAGAGAGAGAGACAAAGTGAATAAACCCCAACAAGAATTTAGATGCCCCGATGGGCAAAGGTAAGTTTAGGTACGTCCCTAACTAAATATCATTTCTTTTGTCTTCTTCTATTTCCAAAGTGGAGTCAACTAAAAATTGCAGGTATCAATTTTATCTTTGAGTGGAACTTCTTCGAACTCCCACTTAAAAAGGGGCAGCTGTTAAAACCTGATTTTTAGTTGATACATCATTAAAAGAGATGAGTCCAAATTCTAGGTCAATTTTGGGAGATTTGCTCGTAAGCTTTCTAATTTGGTCGATTTGGCGTGTTCAAAGATTAAAAAGCCTAGCTAAGGTGCTTCAATTTACATAATTCGACTTGGCTCATTTTAGACTAGAGTGCAATTGAAGTAATTGAGTTTCAATTTGGCCAGTTGAGATTCAATAGAAGATGTGAGTCTAGCTTATGGCCTCGCTTCAATAGGAATTCAATGAATTTGAATATTTTGTTCACAAATAGTTGACTTGAGATAGCTCAATTGCATCTCATTTGAACAATTCATATAGAAATATTTGATTTCGTTTAAATCGGGTAAAACAAGAAAAAATAGAACAAAATCTAAACAAAAAGTCAACCCGGTCAACCTGGCATTGACCAATGTTGACCAGCGAATTTTTCCAGCCATCTTTTGGCCGGAAAACACCATCTGCCGACCCACTTCATGGCCAATGCATTTGCACCCTTAATTTTCAAAGTTCCAATTTTGTTACGGATTTTACGAAATTCGCAAATCGTCTCCCCATGTCATGAAAATTGCAAAACAAATACCCCAATTAATACACGATTAATCATCATCCGTTCATTAAGAATGTATCGTGGCCATTAAAATATACATGTGCTCGATTAGGGGGCTCTCAACAAATGTAACAAACCAATTAGCTAGGAAGATCCAACCCTAGCCTCCAGGAGCTATAATTTGATCTTGCCTTAAACTATATAACTAACTTTCCCTCCAAAATTAAGGGGGGTCTCATTTTTCAAATCTACTTTCTCTCACTAAATCTCTCTCTCTTAAATTCTCTCCCCTCCGACTTCTCCACATTCAGCACAAAAAGAGAAGCGAAGCAAAAGGGTATGGGGAATTCTCTCTCGAAAATAACCTTTTGCTCATGCTTTCTCCCACAAGATGATCTCCACCAACTGATTCTCTCTCTGGCACAAGAACACCACTCATTCTCTTTCTTCCCTTTGATTTCTCTTAGGTCTAAGGAATAGAAATCGAAGAGGAGAATTCCATTAATTCTCTCTCTAGTCGAGAGACAAATGAAGCAACTGACTTTGTCTTTTACGTTAGTTTGTGCATGAAATTAGGCCATGGCTCCATGAAAGTTATTCTAAATGCTGTGATCTTTGTTGTTAAATAATTGGCATTTTCAAATTGCATCTTTCAAAAAATGCTTTGGTACATATGATGTTTCCCTAAAAATAACGATTTCTAAACAAGTTTTTTTTTCCAAAACTCGATTTGGCTTAAGGAAAAATCGTGGTTTGGACCATATTCAAAATGCCTGCAATGATTGTGAGTGCATTTATGTGAGTTATGGGCTAGCCTTGGCAATTGAATGTGTTCCATAGCCTAGATATTCCTTAATCCTAAATATTTTCAAACATTTTTAAAATCCTATTTTGACCTTGTGAAAGTCACGATTTGAATTGTATTCAAAATACTTGCGATGCTTGTGAATGCATTTATGTGAGCCCCAGGCTAGCCTTGGCAATTGAATGCCTTTCATAGCTGAGATGTCACTTTGTCTCAAAAAATTTCATGAATGATTTCGAGATATGTTTTTGAAATATTGCATGTACCCTTCATACATATAATCCCATCATACATAAATAAATTACCTGTGTTTGTGATTGGCGCATGCCTTTGGTAATAAGTGACCCACCAACGATTCACTTTCTTGCTTGATTGGTTGAGAAATAAGGTTCAAAAAACCTGCATACATGTTTAAATTTTTGCAATACATGTGACTTTTAGATGAATGGTAAGGTTGATGCATGATATCGAAGGAAAATCCTAGGATCATGGAGATCGCTTGATTAGGAGACTTCTAAGCGTTATTGATCATGCGAGAATACAATTGATCAACAAATGCTATAAATCACAGAAAACATGGATTGGGTAGGTGTCTTAGTGGAACCCTCGCATGAAAAACAAAGGCCGACCCCACAACCCCAAAATTTGACTTTCGTATTGCACTTCCTTTAAATGATTGATCTCGACATTATGTCTTATTTTTTATTGTTTTGATGTCTATGCTTGTTCATGTCCATTGTATGCACCTATTTATAAGTTTCTTAGATTAGGTTTAGATTAGGACCCTGAAGATGGAGAAAGTGCAAAGACATTGGAGGTCGATGTCCATTCCGACCATTATCATGTACTATTCATTTTCCCTACAAATGTCTCGGGTTCTATTTATTGTATAAAACCCGACGAGTTGCAGGTTTTCTATCTTTCTCTCATCTTTTTTTCAATTGTGTTTCTCTTTCATATTTTCTAGAATTGCATGGTAGATTTATTGCTTTTCTTGATTGTTTACTTCCTGTCTTGTAATTTTAATTCCAATGATTGCTTTCTTTTTTATTTTTCTAGAAATAGAATAAAATGAAAATGACCAACCACACATGATTACTTAGGTTAGGACTAATGATCCCGAAAATGTAAAAAGAAACGCATGGACATATGAGGAAAACACAACATACTATTTAACATACTATTTAGATACCGAAAGGGCACTAATAGAAATATTAGCGTAACCCAAGTCCCCGAACATAGATATTTGGTTATGTAGGAACCGAGGGAATACTTCTGACTCTCGATTGGGTTTTCTAGCCGACCCCCAAAATGAGGCTAGTAGCGACTCCTATCTTATTTTTAGGTTGTCATAAACAATTAGACTGTATAAATAAACCCGTCACGCGAGGTATGAGTTTCGATGAAACTCACCATGATTTAGCATACTCGATATGGGAGTACCCCAAAGGATGAAATGATGTCATCCTTACGGGCAAGGTGTACTGTCAAGATGATTACCATGGTAAAGGTATCCTTAAATCCAATATCCACACTTGACACCTTCTTCTAAGGTGTGTCACCCGTGTGGGTATGGATCATGACACTCCGCTATCACGCAGGGTACGAGCTTGGGAGAGCTTGCGATCTTGTGGAGGGAACTCACAAGAGGCTTGATCCAAAAGGCGAAGTGATGACGTCTTTTGGAACGCGAGCCATGAGAGAATCCTCATGATCATGTACCCATAAACCTAACATTTCCCCCATTTTCTCTCCTTGTGATGATGAGAAATTCGAGGGCGACGAGATCAGGTCGCAACATACACGTATGCTTGTTTATTGAAACAAACACCAACAAGATCTACATGTGTTCTTTCTTCCACACGCTGCCTCAAAACATCAGCTCCTCCCTCGTGAACTCAATTTGTGGTTTCATACTAAGGAAGTGTTGACACATAATTTTTAGTCAACGCATTATGAAAAAGTAAAAATCGATTTTTTTGGTTTCTAATCGCAACGGAGCCTCATTTCTCAGCAAAAAAAAAAAAAAAAGTGTCGTTTTTTTCATTTCTTTCTTTTGCATTATTGTTTTTAATCAACTTCTAGTTCATTTTCAAGAAAAACCCAAAAAGTCAAACAGTTGACTTTCGGATTGACTTTTGGTCAACCTTTGACAAAAAGTCAACTCCGAGTCAAAAATTGACTTTTTATGCAAAAATTTCCATTTGGCCTTAATTTCACTTTTATCGAATCAATTTCTCAAAAATTCAAGAAATTGACTAAAAATAATCAACATTTTAGGAAATGTCAACTAAATGGTTGATTTTTTATTAAACCTTTGACTAAAAAAATTTAAAAAATCAAAAATCCACAAAAATATTTATTTTAATGTCAATTTGATTTTTGTGTCGAAAATTTCATAAAATTCGATCAAGAACATTGAATTCTGAATTTTTCAGTTTTAGGTTCTAAATCAACTAAAAATAAAATTACTTTTATTCTAGTCATAATTATGTGTAATTCCTTCTTTGACATTTGGTTTATGGACTATTTTAAATCCTTATGTGCATTTAATTTTGCGATTTATCGTGCCAAAATGCGAATTGCCATTTTGAGTCCTAGTTAGGGGACCAAAATCAATCATTCATAACTTACAAATGAACGATTTTTTCTCACTTATTTCCTTAAGATAAGTCCAAATTCGAAATTGATTTTAAGAAATTCACATCAGAACTTATCAATTTGAAGAATTTTATCCTCCTGAGCATAAGAAAATCAAGCAATTAAGCTTCAATTATCAAAATTCGAATTGACCCATTCATGGTTATGGTTTAATTTCATAAATATGGGTCTAATTTTAATATAAAGCCTAGATTCATTTTTGATATAAGCCCGAGCGTTTCAATTTAAGGTCAATTTGAATGTGATAAGCGATCTTATGCATGGGTAGTTCATTAGATAGAGCAATCGTGACACTAATTGAGTTCAATTTTAGTTAATTTGCAATTTAGTCCATGGAATTGTAAATTTTACCATTTAAACCTTTTAGGCCCATTTCAAAGCACCCATGGTTTTGACTGGTTTTTTTTCACAATAATTATTTAATTAGTCAATAAAAGACCCCTAGATCACCTTCATAAGGTTTGATTAGCTTAATTGTATCTTAATTAGCCAATTTCTTCTTTAAAAGGATAAAATTCATTTTTATTGACCAAATTGTGACACCCCGAACCACCTAGAGTCGCCACAGGCACCTGACGTTACACCTAATTAAAATCTCTTATAAGAAGCGTCGTAAAATCATGGACACTTTTTTTTTTTTAAAACGGTCCCAACGCGACTCATTAGCGGAAGCAAAATATAACATCGCCATCTCTCCCTCCAACAATCATGATACAATTGCACACCACTAAACATCATAATAAAAGACAGCCGTGACACTTTATTTACATATTTTCAAGATGGGTTTCCTTGGGTCGGTACATCAAAAGAAAGGCCAGAGCTCAGCCATACTCGGCCTAAAACCCCAAAAAGAAACAATCAACCCACTACAACTCACGTGTAAGATCCCCCATCACTAGTTTCAGCTCCTACTTGACACGCACAGGCCCTCACACCCATCCCGATGCATCAGGCGGTGGCGGCGGCAGCATCCCACGCATCGCTCCATTACGTCGAACATGGACGGATATGAACTCCTGGACAACAGGCCCCCAGCCAGGCCCACATCGTACATAACTAAACAGCGCACTCGAATATACGTAAGACCAGGAACAGAAGGACAGTCAAACTCCTCGCACTCAACCTCTACATCCGAAGGTAGGCCGTAAAATACGCCCCGCATGACAACAGGGAGCGGCATGCTACTAATCTAAAATGTTGGTCCCCGAAGGGGTGAGTACAACCACTCAGCAGGTAAAGAAATCCAATAACCACTCATTGCAACATGCAATATAAGCACAACATCATACATGTTAATAATGCATCCAAGCAGACTTACCTCGAAGCTATGCATATACCATCATACATCTTCATCACAATCATAACACATACATGTCGTCATGTCATAGGTTATCATCATCATATCATATTATACATTATCATCATGCCATAGGTGATCATCATTATATCATATCATATATCATCCTCATGCCATAGGTGATCATCATCATATCATATCATGCATCATCATCATGCCATAGGTGATCATCATCATATCATGTCATACATCATCATCATGCCATAGGTGATCATCATCATATCATGTCATGTATGCATGATTCAATTTCCACTTTTAACTTTCAATTCGATCACCACATCATTCTTTCTCGAGATCATCAATTTCATCCCATACTTTACACTCGCACCCCATCCTAGCATCGCAAGAAAAACCTCCGGCATTCAGCCACTTAAGGCCACCGGGCATTCGGCACCCCTACATTCCGGGCATCTCGCATCCCAATTGGCATCACGAGGCATCCCCTCGGGCAAAGACCTCCGAGGCTTCCGGCACCCAACCATTCCGAGCATCCTGACACTCCCAGGGCCATCCGGCTATGTATCTCTATACATTCCGGGCATCCGGCACCCCCCATCCCGGGCATCCTAATACTCCCAGGGCATTATCATCCACCACAAACAGATTCCTCATTTATCATTGATCATGTTTACCAATTTAGGTCTCACTTAGTAGGCACATGATGCAAAGGCAAATAAAATCACTTTCATTCTTCCATCTATACATGCATTATCAGTCATCATCATACATGCATCAAGGTACAATCATCCATAAAGATAAAATTCATGGAATTCATACAATTTAAAATAGTCCATTTATCATGCCTTTTTTTTAATTTATTTAAATTCCAGCTTGTACCATTTTCGAAAAATATTTAAATTAATATCCATATGATTTTCAAAAATCATGAAATTAAGGCTAGTGATAGACAAGACAATAGGGTAATAATTTCATGAAAAACATAAGGCCAATAAAATTTCACACAAAATTATAATTCACACAAATACAGCATGTAATTTCGGATAAAAACATAATGCTCAGTTTCCGAAATAATTTGATTAAAATATTCAAACGACCTCCAAAAATTATGAAATTTTACCAGGTTATAACCAAGACACTAAGGTAGATTTTTCATGAAGAATTCTAAGCAAAATTATTTTTATATTATTTTCTACAGTCACACGAATCTTCTGGATCTAATACCAAAACGTCCAGTGCATGGTTCTCCGAAATACTGAGTTTTTTTCCACTTATACTTCTTCTTTTCCTCTGAAATTTGGATATGTTTTACTTCAAGATGTCCCCTACAACTTTCATGAGAGGTCTAAGTCAAATTTCCAAAGGACAGTCTCCATATAGGTCCATGAAGTCTCGGGTAACCTGTACCGCGTCTCCAGATCTACGGTTTTCAAGAGTAAGTTGATTCACTAGGCTACACTTGTTCATTTTGCTTCAAATTTAATTATGTTAAACTTCAAGATGTTCTCTACAAGTTTGATGAATAAGTCGAAAAGAGATTCTTAGTAAAAATCAACATGCAACCACAAATCCACCGAAAGGTCAGTGAAATCGTTCCAGATCTGGTGTCTCCGTAGGATGAGAGTTTGACCCCACAAATCTCCATAATTTTGCACCAAATTTTAGTATGTTATATTTTAAGATGTTGGCTACAACTTTCATGAAGAAATAAAAGTCAAAATCGAACTCAAAACATGCATGAAATCTCTCACAAGATTATGGGTCAGGCGGTTCATGCGAAAACATTCCAGATCTAGCATCTCCGTAGAATGAGTTTAACCCCTTAAATCTTCATCATTTTGCACCAAATTTTATTATGTTGTAGTTTAAGATGTCAGCTACAACTTTCATGAAGAGATCAAAGACCGAGCTAGCAACGAGCACACGGCGGCGAACGGGCGGCACACGGTGGACGAGCGGGCGGCGTGCGGCGGCGACGCCTTCCTTTCCCTCTCGGCTTCTCCTCTCTCGGCCACACTCTCTCCCTCTCTCTCGCACGGTTCTCTCTCTCTCTCCCTTTCTCTCTTGGCCGAACAACCGGCCACCCCTCTCTCTCTCTCTCTTTTATTTCCCCTAAACCTCATCATTAGCTTGCCTCCCCAATTGGCCAATGCATGCCATCTTCCTTTGTGCCACTTGTCATGACACATGCATGGGCTTGGGCTTTGGGAGCAATTGGGCCAGCAAATGGGCCGGCCATTCCTCCCCCCTCCTCTCACGGTCGACGCCACTTCATGGGCCTCAATGGGACGGCGACAGCAGCCCCATCCGTGGGCCTAATTGGGCCGACCAGCTTGGCCTACTAAAGCTTAGGCCAATGGGCCTAAGGCCCAACCTAATTTAAAATTAAATTTTTTCCCTTTTATACTTTCTCCTATAAATTTTAAATTTTAAAAATCCACATGGCCAAAGTCTTGTAACATTTTATTTATAGCAATTTAATTTTATGAGGTGCATAGCCAAGCATAGATTATTCTCATTAATTTATCCTATAGTTCTAATTTAAAAATTCATGAACACAAGCATATAACACATAACCTTAAGAAAACTAATGGCTAAAACATAAACCATAGGTAATTTCATTACCTAATTATTGGCTTTAATTCCCTCTAGAGGATGACTTGAATTTTGGGATGCCACACAAATTGCATAAATTTTAGACCCACAAGGATCCCAAGTGGACAAAACAACCGAAACCGAATCAAACTAGTCAAGAACTGATAAAAAAACCAACCAAACTAGACTAAACCGGTGTGACTAGTTTGACCGGCCATCGGCGGGGCTAGCCGGTTCAACCCCTTACCGGCCGGTTCTTGACCTTCGGCAACCAATTCTAAAATACTCTCAATGTCAATTTCACATTTGCACTTTCAATTTCTCGAAATTTTATAGATTTATACTCGAATTTCATCAAATTGCAAATTAACCTCTAATTGCACGTTTCGACGCAATTCTTGATTTTTACTCGAGTTTTTGAAAATCAAACCATTAGATCAATTATCCGACACCTTGAGATCATGATGGAGCCTTCGAAATTGATTTTTGATCATTGAATCAAAATTTCAACTGTTGGATCAAAATTTCGACTGTTGGATCAAAATTTCGACTGTTGGATCGAATCGACAGCTGAGATTGCTTAATTTTGGGAGTATTTAAGGCAAATTTTCCCTCCATTTTAGGGGGTTTAATTTTGCATGAATTTTCCTCTCTCTCTCTCTCTCTCTCTCTCTCTCTCTCTCTCTCTCTCTCTCTCTCTCTCTCTCCACCAATTCGACCGGATTCTTCTTTAACGAAGCCATTGCCGCCAGTTCCAACCCCTACTAGCGGCATTCCTACTACTAAATCTGATCCGATCTGATCTTCAGATCATCTTCTATCTGCTATTTTCCTTTGCTACAGGTGGTTTAGCCACCTCTTAAAGTTGTTCCTTGCCTATGGATCTATTCCTTAGTGGTTTGTGAATGTTTGATCGAAGTTTTGGCAAAAACTTGATTGATTTTGATCAAAATCGACTAAACCACGATAAAATGTAATTTCTCAATCTTGAACCCTATGAAGCGAGGCTAGATTAGCCGGCCAAGGCTAGGGTTCAATTTCAAGTAAATACATAATCATTAAATACTAGATGATGGAATTGGAGAATGTTTTACTACAATTGAGTGCTTTTGAATAATGAACTTGAATGATTGTGCTTGATTTTGCTTAAATCTACAATTTCATAGCCTTAAGACTGATCTATTGTTTTGGCCAAAACGAGGACCAAAATGACCTTGTTTCAACTCGAGTCCTCTTAGGCTTAGATAATACACATCACAAGCTTAGAATTCATAGCTTGCACACCCCAATCGAGTGTCATTTGACCCTCAAAAAATACCTCTGAAGATGAGCAATTCTACAATAGTTTAAGAGGATTTTTTGTTATGTTCTTGTTCCGAAATGAGATTTTATTATTTTTGTATAGCTCTTATAATGATTTTGGACAATCTTACCTTCATGAGTTTTGTTCCAAATCATCTTGTGCATGTTCTGTAATTTTTTTGTGATTTTTGAATGTGTTTAACTAGGTCAAATCTTTAAATCTACTCATATTCAAGCCTAGGTCAGTTTGTTTCGTGCCAATCTATGATTTTGTTATTTTTTTACTAATCTATATATTGATTTATGGGAGAACTTTTTGTCATGAAAGTTGCTCATATTAGTGTGAAACATGTTTTAGATTTTGCTCAAAATTTTTAGACATGTTTAACTAGGTCAAAATCACTTAGATTTGAACATAAGATAGTTTGCCCTACATTGATATGGATTCTATTTTGATAAAATTGAGTCTACAAATGTGCTTATTTGGTCTCAAATCTTTCTTGAAAGTTGAAATACATGATACATATATTCAATTGATGCATGCTTTACAAAGTCTTGACATTGGCAAGTGAGTCAATTGCATGAGTTAAGGTTAAATTGTGTTGCATCAGTACATGGTCTAAATGTGAATTTCTGTTTTGTCATTTTTACTGTGATTCATGCAATCACATTTAAATTTCAAACTCTAATGAGAAATGTTCATCATTGCATGTTTTATATATAGGATTTTTCATAGGATTTTTGCACGTCTTGAGATGCTTGAAATCATTCACGTTCGGTGAAGTTAATGCTGAAATGAAATCTTGTCATATATGCATATTACCATGCTTGTTTGAGACATTTAGAGACTAAATTTTGTGATTATTTCTTCTTGACAATCAAACCACATGTTACAAGGTTTGAGTAAATATTTACGTAATTGCATTTGAGTGTCATTTTGCATGTTAAATTTGTGCTGCAAGAGCATATGTTCACCAAGAAACTCTCAAGCATTTCATCATGAATCTTGAGTCATCTTGTATTATCATCGAATTGTATGACATCTTCTCATGCCGATTTAGGGTTAGATGATCATTCCAATTGTTTTTCACATCCTATTCTATGTGGCATGCAATTTTTTCATGCCATTTATGCATTACTTGAATGATTTTGAGATCTACCAATGCATGTTTGTGTTCTGGTTTTTAGTCATCAACATGTGCACCTTTAGAGATCTTGATCTTGAAGTACCTAATTGACCTAGTTTGGACTCGAACCCTTCTAGGAAGTCATAAAGCACACTTAGAGGTTTTCAATGCCATTGATTTCACATAAATCGTTCATCGTTTGGACCACTTTCCATTTTTGAAAATTTAAATTAGAATCTAGACATGGGATCGAATTCGGACCCCTGTTTGGACAGACCTTTGATATTTTTGTTCCATTTTTTCTATTAGAATTATGTACTTGGCTTCTTAATGAAACTTATTTTAAAACATGTTGGCTATGTTGTGTGAAAATTTTGTGATTTTTTAACTTGTTTTGATGGGACAAATCCTTGTGATATTGACTGAATGTCGAGCTATTTTGACAATTTTCTAACATGCTATTGCTTGTTGTCTGATTTTTGTAAAATCATGTGTAACTTATTTAGGAAAAATTTCTTCACAAAAGTTGTTCATTATCATGCCATGCGTGTTAGGGAATTTTTTTATCGGCAAATTGTCATTAAGTATTGGCCAATTTTGCTGTCTTTACATGCTTGTTCCGAAACTTTCTGATATGAACATGATTGTGATTGTTTAGATAAACTTTCTAGGTTAGTTTGTGCATGAACCTAGGTCATTCCATCTTCATGAAAGTTGCTCTAAATACCTCAATATTCATTGTTGAATGATTTTCGATGAATCGTTTTTTCAAATCTAATTTAAAAATGCTTTGGTACATGTGATGTTTCCCTAAAAACAATTGGTTATAAAGTTCTTCCTCAAAGCTCGATTTGGCTTAAGGAAATGTGGTTTGAACCATATTCAAAACACATGCGGCGCTTGTGAGTGCATTTATACGAGCCCTGAGCTAGCCTAGGCAATTGAATGTGTTCCATAGGCTAGATGTTCCTTAATCCTAAATATTTCCAAACCTCTTTAAAATTTTATTTGACATTAAGAAAAGTCATGGTTTGCACTATATTCAAAATGCTTGTGATGCTTGTGAATGCATTTATGCGACAACCGGGCTAGCCTTGGCAAGTAAATGCCTTTCATAGCTGAGACATCACTTTGTCTCAAAACTTTTCATGGATAATTTTGAAAGATGTCTTTGAAATATCACATGTAATCACGCCATTCATTAGAAACGTCTGTGTTTGTAATTGGCGCATGCCTTTGGTGATAAGTGATCAGATAGCGGCTCACTTATCTATTTGATTGGTTGAGAAACAAGGTCCAAAAGACCTGCATGCATGTTTATTTATACAATGCATATGACTTTTAGATGAATGGTAGGTTGGGTCGATGCATGATATCGAGGGAAAACCCTAGGATCACATAGATCACTGGGTTAGGAGACTTATAAATGTTATTGGCCATGCGAGAACACAATTGGTTGATAATGGCTATAAGTCATAAAAATGAATTGGGTAGGTGTCTTAGTAGGACCCACGCATGAAAGACAAGGCCCCGAGGCCCAAGAATTTGATTTTCGCACTAAACTTTTTTTAAATGATTGATCTTGACATGAAGTTGTGCTTTTGATTGTTTTGACATATATGCTTGTCTCTTTCCATTGTATGTATGTAGTTATAGATTTCTTAGACTGGGTTTAGATTAGGATCCCAAAAATGGAGAAAACGCGAAGACTATGGAGGTCGATGTCCATTCCGACTATAATCATGTACTATTCATTTCCCTTACATATGTCTCGGGTTCTTTTTGTTGTATAAACTCCAACGAGTTATGGGTCCTCTCTTTCTCTTATCTTTTTCAATTGTGTTTCTCTTTTATATTTTCTAGGATTCCATGGTAGATTTACAACTTTCCTTGATTGTTTACTTACACATGATCACTTAGTTTAGGATTAAAGATCCTGAAAATGTAAGAAGAAATGCATAGACACGTTAGGTAAACATAACATACTGTTTAAGAACCAAAAGGGCGCTAATAAAGATATTGGCGTAACCCAAATCCCCAGATCTAGATATCTGGTTGCGTAGGAATCGAGGGAACACTCCCGACCCTCAATTGGGTTTCTAGCTTACCCCAAAAAACGAGGCTAGTGGCGAATTTCGTCTTATTTATAGGTTGTCATAAACAACTAGACTATATAAATGAACGCATCACGCAAAGTACGAGTTTCGATGAAACTCACCATGGTTTAGCATACTCGATGTGGCAGTTCCCCAAAGGATGAAATGATGCTATCGAGAGAGCTACAATGGTAAAGGTATCCTTAAATCTGATATTCACATCGGACCTCCTCTCTTGAGGTGTGTCACCCATGTTGGTACGGGTTGCAACACTCCGCTATCACGCGGGGTATGAGTTTAGGAGAACTCACGATCTCGTGGAGGGAGTAGCTCATGAAAGGCTTGACCCGAAAGGCGAGGTGATGACGTCTTTCAAAACACAAGCCATGAGGAAACTCTCGTGATGAAGTACCCTTAAATTTGACATTTCCCCCTTCTTCTCCTCGCAATGGAGGGATAGAGGGTGGCAAAATCGAGTCGCGACAAGAAGCTGAGCTAATGATGACTCAACTCATGCATTGTTCTTAGCCATCAATGTTTGTTCGATAATGGCGCTATTCAAGCTAATTCGACTTCGGGTTTATGGTATAAAAAGATGTTTTGCTTTGTTTCCCACAAAAAATCTTTTACCAAGCGATGCAGAGACTCAAATTTTGTGTTGAATCCAAAAAGAGAATGTTAAATGCAAGGATAAATTTTATTCTCGACTTGTATATACAACCCTGACGGTTGATACCCAGATGACTCAAGGACCAACAGCTTCCGGTTACAAATTAAACCAAAATTTAATCAACGATTTAATCTGAACACAAGTAGATAGATAGCATACACTTAACACTCAATCTATACTTAAATTTAATTTATGACACGGTTTGTTTTAGGCATATAGCTGGAATTTCATCAACAACAATACCCTTGGATAAGAAACACAACACTAGAATTAGCATGGCGTACTTCTCCTGCATGATTTAATCGACGATGCTAAGCTTGTGGAACAACATCGGAATTCAATTGACGATGCTAAACCGAATAAGGACATGCTGAAATTTAATCGATGACGAGAATCTTGAAAACTACAGCTAAAATGTGATGAAGTAAAAAATAATAATAATAAAGATAGTTGTTGTATTGTTCGACCGCGGGAGCTTCTCTTCGTTGAACAGGTTGCGGTATTTGAAAGGCAAACTAGTAACCATCAGTCGGTTACTTCTCCTTGAGTGCCATTCTTAACATCCCCCACATTTTTCTTTTCTTCTTAGCAATCCATAAGCAACTGTTTCTTTACTTATAGATAATGCTCGCACGACTTGTTCATCAAGTAAGTAACAGTCCTCATTTTTATGCACATTTCGTACAATAGTTATTTTTGCTTGAGCTCTAATGCTAGTTCCACTTAAACTCCAAGTCTGATGTGTTGCTCTAATGCGATGCTAGCATTACGATCTTGCTGTCAACTCAAGTATATTTGTCTAGAATCCTGTCGACGCTTTGTTCAAATACCCTTACAAACGCTAGATGTCCTGAGCTTTCACAAACAAATGGGGTGTGTCACTCTTATTTTTGCCCTCATGGCTAGCACGTGACAATAAGGATAATTTTGGGTGCCACTACAACTTAAACTTTTAGGATTGTCCACAAAATCTCACATGTAAAGTTAGAACTCTTGAGTTCAAATCTTATTAGGCCTCATTTGCCTCACAAATTAAATGTGTCCACTTAATAATACTAGGTAAAAAAAAAAGACCAAACTAAGTATAAGGGAGAATGATAGAATAATTGAGCCTTCATATAACAACTTGAGCTTTTAGAATAGTATTGTTAGGTTCATCTAACAGCTTAAGCTTTTAGAACAGTATTGTTAAGTATTGTTCATTCCCTCAATGACTTTGAGTTGTTTCATGCCCATTATTTGCAAAATTGAGTTATTAACCGAATTACAGCTAATAACTTAAGCTTTTAGAACAATATTATTTGATATTATTAATTCCCTCAACGACTTTGAGCTGCTGGTGAAGCCCCTACCCTCCATTTAATCAAACTTTTAACTGAATTAATGTGTGAATTTTGGTCGGTTGGTGGGTTAGAGTTTCAAATCTAGGTTTATCTTTCAATTTGGAGATTTAGAGTTTTTATTTGGGGGAAACCTGGCAGACAACATAACGCGGTTTAAATCTTGACCAGTCCCTTCGGTGAGCCACATCAACTTAAGAAACTTAAAAAAAAAAAAAAAAAGTCATTTTAGATTTCTGGTGAAATAAATAGGAGTTGGCATTGAAAATATTGTTTTCCTAAAAATTTGGCACTTAAAGTGATTAAAAAAAATTGGTAATAAAGTAAGCATCGTACACAACTTTTAGCACTCTAGTGTCCTTCTTCCATTCATGTTCATAATGTGCATCCATCGTAGACTTGATTCCATTGCGTGCTGATCGATGTCCATTCTAATTTGTCGAGTTGTTTGCATCATGTAGAGTTCATGCTGAGATTAAACCAAAAACTGCGACTAGTCATGAATTTTCCCATTTGTTGCTACCATTCATCGTAGGATAAACCGGTCGACGGGACCCCACGGGGGCCTGCGTAGGGGGGGATCTAATCGGTCTTAAACCTATTGTATGAATTCCAATTCAGTTATAAACTTTTCAATTTTATCAATTTATCCTAAACCTTTGTGTGAAATTTTAATATAGTCATTCCAATCAATTTTCGTCTGAAATCACTAATATGATTTATCTAGTCACCGCTACCACCTTATATGGCATGCCACCACGTCAACGATTTCCAACAAAAAATGGTTAGATTGACTATATTAAAATTTCATGTAAATGTTGAAGACTAAATTTACAAAAATGAAAAATTTATAACTAAATTGCATCCATACAATAGATTTATGACTAATTAAATAATTTTCCCGAGGCTGAGTTTCATTCTTCCAATGTTCTTCTCTGTCTCTCTACTCTTCTTGTCTTACCTCTCTAAATCTCTCCTAAAAGTTTTCTTCATTGAAACTTCAATGCTCAGTCGTGGATAGGTTTGTCGCAGAGCTGGTAGCTCCTCGCCCCTCGGAATGATTTATCTAATCTTCTGGCCATTGACTTATCCTCTTGAGAGGACAAAGTTAGTTGATCTCTCCTCAAAAGGGTAGTTGATGGTCATATGGATCCCGAGAGAGAGAGAGAGAGAGACCCTTTTAGTTATTCAAACCTCACTTACGCATTGACCAACTAACCAACCTACTTCACTCCTAACCCTAGCCCTTCCAATCCCCATGTCAATATTCCCCCAAACAATAAACAACTTCTCTATCAATACTGAAAACGAATTGATCTCCATTATAGAACTGATCTCATGAAAATGATTAGATGAAGAAGAAAGAGCAGAAATATTTATTTAAATTGCGAGAACGCTTCAAGGAAATGAGATGTAATATGAAAAGGTATAAGTCCACATAGTAGTATAAAAACACCAATTAGGTATTCGATCGAATACCTTAATTTCTGTCCGCTCTTCTATATGATGTAGCGATGACACGAGTTGTCATGTTGATTTGTTCGATGAAAATATTTTTGAAAACCCTAAAGAATGCACGTCATAAGAAAATAACCTATAGCTAATAAAATTTCATCCGAAGGACACTATGTGTATGAAATTGTTCCAAATAAATTTTTTTCCTAAGGATATTTCATGACAATGATCTTAGGAAAAATGTTAATTTATTGTAAGCTTATGGGCTTTCTTCCTTGTGCCGATCCTAGAGAAAACGGTACCTCCTTCTCATTCCGGACTAGTGTGCCCAATATTCATCTATTATTTCAGTACACACACAGATATATAACACAGATATATTTATATAGTGGGGTAATTTGGACGGACTCCCCCGGATCTTCCCTGGAAACTTCCCTAAAAATTGAAAAACTATAAATGCGTTCATGTAAGAATGATGCGTTAAAGACAACATCAAACTGCATTTAGTTAGCCTATTAAATGATTTCTTTTTCTTTTTTTTTGAAATTCCCAGTAATTTTGATTACTTTCGGTTACCTAATTTGTCTTCTGAACGGAGAGGGGCACTTATGTGGAAGGTAAACATTGATTGAATATTTATATTTACGTTAGATATTAATTTAAAGATTCATTGACTGTCGTGACTTTGATGTTAGAGGTGAGATAGGTGAATGAGGAAAGACCTATCAGCAATTCATGAGCATCATTATCAGATCCAGCCCTGCGTTATCCTGCAGTTGTCCGAGTCACCATGGCCCGAAGTTGTAGTAACTAGTGAACTAATCATACGATAATCGGATGAAAAGTGAAGGATGTACAATTTGATTAGGATTATTTAATGTTAAATATAACTTTGTGCGAATTCAAATTATGAATGTTTTAAACCACAGATGAATTCGTTCATAAGATTACTGTTAAACCTAATAAAACTTCTAAGGAAAAAAGGACACCAAAAGTGTCAAAATTGTTGTGCGATATTAATTTGATAGTGGAACTTTACACAAAATCATTTTAGATTTAAAATCTTTTTGAAACACAGTAAGACTTATCAAGACTTTATCTGGACTTATCTGGACTTGTCCCAGTAAGACTGTCCCTCTAAACACAGTAAATTAAAAACATATATCTTATTCCTCTTTTATTAGGGCGACCAAATACGCCCTTATCATTCAGCTGAAGTTACAATGACCACCTAAAAATTACAATCATCTTGGAATGATTGATGAGTGTAAGGTACCGTCACTTACAAGTTACAACCATTTGATGAAAATTATCACGTAACTGAAGAATTAATAAGTGATAGCACGATGGAGATATAAATTCTAAGAAGTCATCAAAAAATTCTAAATAAATAGGTGTCAATATGCGCAATCCTTAAAGGTTTTAGAAATTTAACATCAACAAAAGATTTTGTCAACAAGTGGCCATGAAAAACTTGTTAAAAATATTATATCGTCATTCATTATTCATTTCACGGGAACAGTCAAAGTATTTTAGTTGCTTTTCACAAAATCCTTTAAAGAAAAAAATCAAATTTCAAACGCCACAAGAAAATGAAAAGAAAAAAAAAATGAGCAAAAAAGTCCATAAAATCAAAATAAAATTAGTAAAATCCCAAATATTTTGAAAATGTATGTAATTTCTCATTCTTGTTCGTAACTGCCCCTTCAATCATCGGAAGTTGCAATAACCTGCGAGCTGCTCTTTTGGTCCCGGGAAATTCCCTTTTTCCAACTTCATCGCGCTAACGATGATGCATGCGCAGAAGTGATCAACATTTTCTTGCGATATCAGCAGAAAAGCTTTTTCTTTTCCCTTTCTGAAAGCCTTTCTGAGAGTAATATTCATTTATTTATCTTTCAAAAAGTATTCAGCCCAATTATCAGCACATGGTCACCTTCACAATCCAGAAGAAAGGGATCAAGGGATCACAGTTTAGGAAATCTTTCTTTCTTTTCTCTCTTTTCATTCCATCCCCTCAGGAGACAATGGCGTTCGCACGGACAATGTCAGAATATATTCAACTGAAGTTTTCCATGTACAATTTGAAGCACAAATTTACATCTCCAGCTATGTACTGCTATATCCAGTAGATCACCATCCACCATCCATCTTTTTCCTTTTTTCCACAAAATAAAAATGCCAAAATGACAAAGCAAAAGTGCAATCAGGACCAAACCCAACTAAAGAACAGAAGAAAAGACGGTGAAGAATCGCTTAATTAGGACTCTTACAAGCACAGATCAGAAGGCAGAACCCGATATTGTCCCACTCTTTCTGCATATCTAAGTTCTTCTCTTCCAACCACAACCTGTTGTCCAATCCGCTCCTAGTCCTGAACATGAACACTGCATACCCATATCTCGGGTCGAAAAACCAGTCATGCGCATCCCACATCATGTCCACCAACACCCCGTCCACGTAAAGCGTTTGGTTCCCCCGAAAGTTCCACCTCAATCTCTTCACCTGGAAAATTTTCTTCTTGTCCACCATCACGGACAACACCGGATTCCGCGAATCTTGCTCATGAGCGTACTCAATCAGAATGTCATGGCTTATGCCCGAACTGCTGAACTGGGCCTTTGCCGAATAGGGTGAATTGCCCGAGAAATGCACATTCCGAGAAACCGATGAGAATTTTGCGTTGGGTAACCCTGTTCTCAATCTGATCACATCCAGTTCTTCATTCATATCCCCAAGAAGCAGACCCAATTCCGAGTCAACCAAAACAGCAACATAAAATCCGTTGACTGGCTCTGGCCCGCTATCGAACTGAGCAGAGAGGAGATCCCAGAAAACTTCAATCCTCGAATTCCCAGATTGGAAACTTTTCGCGCCTTTCCTCTTCTGCAATTGCCAGGAGTTCGCACTACCCTTGGGAGGAGAAGATTTGTCGTCCGCGATGCTTATGGTGAGGCCTTGGCCCAAGAAATTGTTGCACCATGTGATGGTGATCACGAGACGCCTCTGATTGGAGAGCTTCGATTTGTAGATGCAAGTGACCGCATTTGGCATCGAGGGGACCGAAACTGGGGACAAATAGGACTGGTTTGAAGGCCCAGAACAGTAGGAGTCTGATACTTTGATGGCGTGTTCGCTGTAGCAAGTCACCACGCTCCTCATCGCAAGAGGGGATGAAAGCAATTTGCACAATAGAATCTGAAGAGCAGAAATGTAAATTGAAGGTTTGAGTGATTGAGGTTGAATTAATGAAGGAGAAGAGGAAAAGGGTCACTATCCCTTGCCTATACTAGAAGAAAAATGGGTGGATTATCGAAGGAGACAAACAGAGGTTCTCCTCGTCGCTGAGGTTTTCCATGTGAAGTGTACTTTCATATTTCCCGTCGTAGTTATCGTGGGAACAGAGATTTATAAAACTAATAATATGGGAGGAAATGAAATCCCTGCTTCAGGGGTATCCAGTAATGGCCAATAAATGTGATTCCATTACTAAGATAGATCTCCTTTATTAAAAATGGAAAGTGAGAATTAAAAATTTCACCTTCTTTATGATTTTCTCGTGACAGTTCGGAGGACACAAATAACTACATATAAAAAACGATGGAGCTGACCTAAGCTACTGTTAATTTGAAATTAAGAAAAAGCAAAAAGAGACAAAATAAAATAAAAGGAAAGGAAAGGAAAAAATTTGATGTGCCGCTTTGCTAAGATAACGTTTTCGTTTCCTCTGAGCTAATCTATATAAATAAATGCATGGCCAAAGGTTAGAGGGAGAGAGATTAATAATGGTTTTTTCTCAACAACTCGAAGACCTATCATTAGATTATAAGCAAGACAAAGGCATGGCCAGGGGAAAAGATCTTTACAGGTAATTACTGCTCTTGTCCTCTTCTGTTGAACGACGCACGAGGTGAGTATCGGCTTAGAGCACTTGACCGGTTATTGACTTAATTGTTCTAAGGTGAGACAGTCAATGAGTAAAGTGTGCAATGGAATATTTATGTCCCAAACAAGAAGGTACCGTGGAGATTGCTAATGATGTAGGGACAAGGTTGCCTTTATCAACTGATGAACAGAAAACACGCAAAATTCCTGGATTTCACAGAGCAAAATACTGAAATTTTTCGGTGTTAGGTAGATTTTCGAAGTTGATTGTAATTCTCAAATGTTGTTGGTAAAAGGATATGACTTGTAATTTGCTTATAAACTTGTTAGTAAGTTATCAACATCATAATTAATTTGCCAATGTCAAAAATAATTAGTAGTTACTAACTTTATTTAAATATTATTAATATGGTCTATATATTACCAAGATTGTAATAAATTTACCAACATCCTAATTATATATACACACACATACATACATCTATGTGTATGCGGGTAAAGCTCATACTAGGTTAAACCACGTGGTATGCTAAAGTTCGAGCTTTACACGGGTTATCTATTTTTCATTCTCACTAGCAAATCTTTAGATACGTATAAATATTTAAGGATAGTAGTAAATGTATATGTAGATTCTATTTTGAAATACATATATATTGTTTCTTTGAAAATATTCGTATGATGAGATTCTAAAAGAGTACAATATAAAGATATCTATCTCAGAAGTAAGAGTATTAACAAATTAATATTGAATAGAAAAGAAAATATATGCTTAGAAAGAAAGTACAAAGCCAAAAAAAAAAATGGATAAGTGCATGGAAAATCCTAAAATTTATCAAGAAAGTGCAATTGAGTTTTAAAATTTTCAAAAAGTGCAATCAAGTTATTCCGTTAAGTTCATCCAACTTGGCTAATGGAAAATACTAACATTTCTTTTCTTTTTTTTTTGTTATTTTCTATCTCCTATGTGGGGCTAACTTGGTTAAAACATGAAGTAAGGAAAATGACTAGTTTTGATCTAATTATGATTTTTTAACCTATATTTTATTTTAATTAGATTAACAAATAAGCTAAAAAAAAAAAAAAAGGAAGGAGGAAAACCAAGCACCCTTATTGTCATCGCCCTACTATTGTCAGAAAGGGCAATGATCATGGGACGATGGCCAGCAGGGGTTACCAAGCTCAGTCAATTTAGTTGAGAGCCTAATCTTGGCCATTTGGGTGAGGGTCAACAAGCCCTCACTTGCAGTTAACAAGGGTCACCAGCCATTAGCCAAGGCTTAAGGAGGGCTTGATCTTGGCCATCTAGGTGAGGATCAACAAGCCCTTACCTGCAGTTAATGATGGTCACCGACCACTGGTAAGGCTTAAGTACACTTGCTTGACATAGCCCCACCATCATCAACCCTTAGCCAAGATCTGATGACCCTCAGCCATATCTAATTTAGAGCTATAGGCTTGCAAGCTCATGCTTGTGATCTGTGAGGCCATTGTCTCACCACCACCAACCCTTTTCATCGATGGTAGGGTCAATAGTGGTGTGGCGGCGGCGGCATGGCTTTTTTCCTTCCTTCTTTCTTCTTTCTAAATATAACTTTTCTTAATCTAATTTAAATAAAATTTGGGTGAAAAAATCAAATTTGGACGAAAACATCATTTTAACCTTATCTTTCATGTTTTAGCCACATCAATGCTATGTAAAAGAGAGAAACTAGCAAAATATCATGTTGGCACTTTTCATTAGTTAAGTTTAACATAATGACTTGATTGCATCAATTTGATAAGTTTAAGAACTTTACCTCAACCTCAAATCCTCTCTTAAAAGGATTTCCGGACTAAAGGAAATTCAAAGCTCAGGCAACAGGATAATTCTTGAAGAGAAAAGTTTGAGAGTCTGAAAAATGATTTTGATGATTTGAAAGAAAATGTCGATTCTCTTTCAAAAGAAAATAAATGTTTGAAAAAGGAAATTTCAGACATTTCTACAAAGTTTTCTAAAGGGTCAAAAACTTTAGAGAAACTTCTTTCAGCTCAAACACCTTATTTTAACATTTTTTATTTGGGTATAAACAATGAAAGTACTCCTTCGATCAATTTTCCTAAAGTGAATGAGAGACTTAGACAAAGACTCCCAAAATCTTCTTATAAAAATCATTTTCAAAAAGTTTTTATAAAATATGTTGGCCAGAATACTCTTAAATGTTTTAAGTGTAACAGCTCTAAACATTTTGAGAATAAATGTCCTAAAGTTTGGAGACCTATTAAGAAGGATTGGACAAAGGCTGTCAGTAAAACTAACTCGTCAGGATCCAAGAAAATTTGGGTACCAAAGAAAGTTTGAGATTTCCTTTTTACTACAGGTCATTATTAAAAGGAAAAGCAAATGGTACTTGGATAGTGGCTATTCTAGGCATATGATTGGAAATTCAAGCAGTTTCATAAAACTAGAAAGACAAAAATGAGGAAATGTCTAGTTTGGTAGGAACAACAAAGGAAAAATTATTAGACATGGAACAGTAAGGATTGGAAGTTTAATCATCAACAATGTTTCACTGGGTTGAATTACAATCTTCTTAGCATAAGCCAACTATGTGATACATGATTAAGAATCAATTTTCACGAAGATGTTTGTTTTGGAGTAAGTCAAGACTTATCTCAATCCTTCACTGGGCAAAGACATGGCAATATTTATCTTCTAGACATAAGTCCAGAGAGTTCTCAATGTCTTATTTCAATTCAAGATGAAGCATATCTCTGGCATCGCAAGCTTGGACATGTGAATATGGAACAAATTGCTAAACTTTCATCTAAAAAGCTAGTACGAGGTCTTCTTAAAATGGTGTACTAGAAGTCTAAGTTATGTACTCCTTGTATCTTGGGAAAACAAGGTCAGAAGTTCTTTTAAACTTGTAAATCAAGTTTCTACTAATCATAACTTGCAGCTTCTTCATATGAATCATTTTGGACCAACAAGAACACAGAGCATTGGTGGAAAGAAATAATGTTTGGTGGTTGTGAATGATTATTCAAGATTCACTTGGGTTTCTTCTTGGCAAGTAAGAATGAAACCTTCTCATACTTTTCAAAGTTTGCTAAGAAAGTTCAAAATGGGAAAGGTTATGCCATTTCAAGCATAAGAATTGATCATGGGGGAGAATTTGAAAATCAAAACTTTGCAAATTTCTATGACGAGAGAGGTCTTCAATATGTTTTTTCCTCACCATATACCTCAGAACAAAATGGAATTGTGGAAAGGAAAAATAAATTGTTATAGGAGACGGCCAGAACTCTGCTGATAGAAAGTAAAATCAATTCTCGTTTTTGGGCAGAAGTAGTTTCTACTGCCGCTTATATAATTAACAAGGTATTTTTAAAGCTTATCCTAAAAAAGACCCCTTATGAAGTATATAAAGGGAAGAAGCCAAATATCTCTTATTTTCATGTGTTTGGTTGCAAGTGTTTTATTTTGAAGAATGGAAATGATCGGCTTGGAAAATTTGAAGAAAGATCGGATGAAGGAATATTTCTTGGTTACTTTACTTCAAGCAAAGCTTACAAAGTCTTCAACAAGAATACAAAAACTGTCGAAGAATCCATGAACATCGGATTTTAGGAAAGTATTTAGAACCAACAAGATCAGACTCAGTTTGAAAAATCTGAACTAGTTTCAGACTTAATAAAGTTTGATTCCTCCGAGGGACTTCAATCTTCTAGTGATCAAAGTCAAGCAGAACAAAAGTCAAAAGAATTGAAGAAAACTGACGATTAGCAAATCCTTGCAGGAAACGACAAACCTAATAGTAACTAACTAGAAGCACAAACATACAAAACCAAAAGGGAAATCTGTGATTGGAACAAAGTGAGTGTTTAGAAACAAGATGGATGAAAAGAGCAAAGTAACTAGGAACAAAGCAAGGCTTGTGGTAAAAGGATATACACAAGATGAAGGAATAGACTATGATGAGACATATGTACCTGTAACCAGGTTAAAAGCCATTAGAGTACTGCTTGCACATGCGTGTTTTCATAATTTCAAGTTATTCCAAATGGATGTCAAGAGTGTTTTTCTAAATGGATTCATTTAAGAACTCTATATGGAACAACCACCAGGATTTAAAGATTCCAGAAAACCAGACCCTGTTTATAAACTAAAGAAGGCGTTGTATGGTCTAAAACAAGCACCTCGAGCTTAGTATGAGAGACTGAGTAAGTTCTTGGTAAGCGATGGTTTTAAGAAATGAATGGTCGATACAACCTTGTTTATCAAAAAGGAAGAAAATGATTTTCTACTTGTTCAAATATAAGTAAATGATATATAATCTTTGGATTTTCTAACGAAAATTTATGCAAGAAATTCTCAAAGTCTATGCAGGAAGAATTCGAAATGAGCATGATAAGTGGATTAACCTTCTTTCTAGGTCTGCAAGTTAGACAATCAAAGAAAGGAACATTCATCTATCAAGAGAAATGTGCCAGAGAAGTTATCAAGAAGTTTGAGTGGAAAACTACAAGAAGACTGAGATTCGCACATCAAGTTCTTCAAAACTTGACATGGATGAAGGTGGAAAGAAAGTTGACCAAAAGACAAACATAAGCATGATTGGTTCTATTCTTTATCTCACTGCCTCTCAACCTGATATTCTATTCAGTGTGTGCATGTGTGCTAGATTCCAAGCTAACCCAAGAGAGTCTCATCTTAGTGCTATCAAACGTATTATCAAATATATTGCGACTTATCCAAAGTTAGGTCTGTGGTATCCAAAGATGGAGACTTCACATTACTTGGTTACTGTGATGCTGATCTGGATGGTTGTAAAGTTGACAGGAAAAGTACTTCAGGAACATGTCAACTTTTAGGACAAATGTTAGTGTCCTGGTTCTCAAGGAAGCAGAACATTGTGGCACTCTCATCAGTAAAAGTAGAATATGCTGCTTTTGGAAGTTGTTGTTCACAAATTCTCTAGATCAGGCAACAACTAAGGGACTTTGAAATAGAAGAACCTTGCACCGAAATCAGATGTGACAACACAAGTGTGATCAATCTTACTAAAATTCATATTTTTCATTTAAGGGCAAAGCATATTGAAATTAGCCATCACTTCATAAGAGACCATGTGCAAAATGGCAAAACCAATGTTTAATTGATTCGAAGAATCAACTAGCAAATATCTTCACCAAACCTTTAGAGAAAGGCTTATTCGAGTCCATCCGTGAAAAGCTAAATATCACTCTTGCATCTGGCTAAAGACATTGGATGAGCAAACTCATCAGCTCAACATATAGTAAATACATCCTTTTGAAAGCCTTCCAAACTCAGGTATTTTTATTTTAAATTTTGACGCGTAAGTATCTTTCCTTCTTGACCAGGTACGATTATTCTCGAATTATTACTTGCATTTTATATTTTTGGAAATTGTAATATCTCTACTGATATTTCAGAATTTATTTCAAAAATTATTAGCAGTTATATTTTTGAAGTTTTAAAAACAGAAGTTTCTTTTTATGACGGTTTGGTTGCCGTACTTTGTTATCTTTAAAACCTTCAACTTTTTTTTCAATAACCAGACTATCTTCAAACCCTAAACTTACTCTCAAACCCTTGCCTCTCTTGATTTTCTCTCACATCATTTGCAAAATTTCTCACCCGTTCACATATGAACATGTCATCAAAGTCCTCCAAGTCTACTTCAATGTCCTATCAGAGGAAATTTTCTCACATTGCTAGTCGTGGGCCTCAATTTGTCCTTGAAGGTCCGATGCATTTTGATCTCATCGGAGATGATTTGCCTCGAAGCTCTCCTCGCCATTCGGCAGAAGAGGAAGTTACTCAGGAAACAACTCCTATTTCGGTAAAAAGGCCTAAGGTACTTCTTAAGCATTATGAATTTTTTAAAAGGGTTTTCAAAAACCCTTTTCAAAAATTTTCACCCAAAAATGGGTGTTGCTGCTGAAATCATTGGAGAAAAAGGGAAGTTGTTTCGTTCAAAAGATCATAAGAAAGTTTTCTTTCAGATGCTGAACAAAGGGTCATCAACCCTCATACTGTGGATTTTGACTTTCCGAACTCCATCAAGGTAAACTTGATAGAAAAGTTTGCCAAACTTTAGATGGAATAGCTTGGTGTGCAAACATCAGAGGCTTACCCCGAATTGACAGTGTACTTTTATTCCAACCTATCTATCTTGATCCCACTCATGTTCAATTTATTGTGTGTGCCAGAGTGTTTGATGTTGATGTTAATCTGTTGGCTGACATTCTAGGGGTAGAGAGGAGTGGATTCTTGCTCATTAATATGTCTAACGAGCAGGTCGCCGAGTTTCTGGTAAGGGACAAGATTCCTAGAGGGAGCATTACTTACTCTCAGATGTCTGTTTCTAATATCTTGCTGCACAAGATAGTCATCAACTGCATCAGACCCAAGGCTGCTTTAAAGATTGATGTTTCCAAATTCGAAGCAAAAATGATGCGGGCCAACTACAATGGTGTTGCTTTCTCACTCTCTCACACAATCCTACGACACATGTATAGAACTGTTATGAAAGGGAATGGACAACTACCATACACAACATTGGTAACCAGACTCTTCAAACACTTTCAAATTCAACCGCCATCCCAACTTCGTTCCAGAACCATTGTTCTCATGCAAATTAGAATGAAAATGATCTCAAAGATGAGATTAAAGGATCTCTCTGGAGCCCTGACACTTCTGAAGAAGGAATCTATTAGCAAAGTTAAGCAAAGATTTGTTGCTGAGAAGAAATGCAAAAGCTGACTACCGCACCTATGCTGATGATTCCATCTGGTCCTGAAGGATATGAGATCCATAGTAATGCGTCGTTCAGAGGACTAGGTTGCGTGTTGATGTAACATGGTAGGGTTGTTGCATATGCCTCCCGTCAATTGAGGCCTCATGAGCCAAACTACTTGACGCACGACTTAGAACTCGTAGCCATTATTTTCGCTTTGAAGATTTGGAGACACTATTTGTGCGAAGAAAGGTTCCAAATCTTCACCGACCATCAAAGTCTTAAGTATCTATTCTCTTAGAAGGAGTTGAATATGAGACAACGCTGATGGATAGAACTTTTGAAGGACTACAACGATGATATCCTATATTACCCTAGAAAGGCGAACAAGGTCGCCGACACTTTGAGCCGAAAGTCTTTAGTCGATCATCTGCTGGTTAAATAAAGAGTGGAATTTAATCGAGAGAGCTCGAGATTCGGTTTTCAAGTTTGAGGTAGGTCACCTTTCAAATCTTATGGCCACCCTCAGAATTAAGCCAGATGTCCATATCAGAATCAAGCTACTTTAGCCGATACATCCAAATGTTCAGAAGATTCTACAAGAAGATACTGATAAGAGAAAGGCTGACTTTCAAATTGCTGAGGATGGAACACTAAAGTTCCGAAGACGTTTGGTTGTACCTGACGATGCAAAGCTTAGAGAGGACATCTTATCATAAACTCATCGTAGCAGTTATCAGCAGAGCATTAAGATGGCTTCTTTTGAAAGGTTGTATGGCAAAGTGTGCAGAACACCCGTGTGTTGGGATAAAGTCGGGGAAAGAAAGATTACCAACCCAGAGTTGGTTCAGTAGTCAGTGAATGCAATTGCAGTTATCAGAGGCAAACTAAAGACCGCTCAGAGTTGACAAAAGAGTAATGTAGATAAGCACTAGAGGTCATTGGAATTCCAAGTTGGTGATCACGTTATTCTGAAAGTGTCACCAATGAGGGGTACTTCGCGCTTTGGTAAGAAAGGAAAACTGAGTCCGAGGTACATAAGTCCATTTGAAATTCTTGAGAGAATTGGGACCTTAGCGTATCGTCTTGCATTGCCACCGAGATTGGCATAAGTGCACGACATCTTTCACATGTCGATGTTGAGGAAGTATGAGCCTAACCCGACCCACGTGCTTAATTTTAAGGAATTGGACGTGGACGACCGTGTGTCATACGTTGAAAGCCCAGTACAGATTGTGGATCAAAAAAAGCAAATTCTGCATACAAAGACCATCTCGTTGGTCAAAGTGGTCTAGCAACACCACGGTACTGTAGGAGCAACCTGGGAGAGCGAAGAGTTTATGAACAATTGTAACCCCTCCTTTTGCTTAAGTATTGTAATGGTTTAAATTTCGAAAAAGAAATTTTTTATAAGAGGGGAAGAATTATGACATCCCGAATTTTTAATGTTGTTTTCAATTAAATTAAATCGGGCATTTCATTGACACGCTCATAGTGTTATTCTCATAATTGATCACTCATGAGATAACTAGACTATTTGGGAAAGTCGCTAAGGAAATTAACGCAATAGACTTGAGGATTCGACCAGGAATCGACTACTCGACCGTGTTTATCTGCTGAGGTCATTACAACATAGATATAAGTCGATTAGATATCAGGATAGATTGGTTCGACCGAGATATGTGACTAAACGTGGGTGATTCCACTAAATTACAAAACTCCCATCGACCGACACTAGACTGATTTTTCTATCATTTTGGTACCTTATGTCTGTATTTGAATCTTCGAGATTTTCACGACAACCGAGAGTCGTCAATGTGTCGAAGAGGTTTATTGTGGCTCAAAGAAAATCAACCACGGGTCATTTGCACTAAAAATTTCTGAAAGCTACCCGGTAGCCTAGGTCACGCTAAAAATGTGCCAAAGTGAAATTAACCGCGAATTTAATTCCGGTTTCAGAAATTGAAAGTTCTATTATGTCACAAATCATTTTAGGAATGTCGACTCAATCCTCGAAAAAAAATTTGCAAACCAATATTTTTTTAGGAATTTATTCCTAAATTTATTTATTTTTAGTAATTAATTGGAAAATTGCCGAGCGTCGGTCTATAGTGCCAAAAATCTATTTTAGGACTGCTGAAAATGGTGGGATATTTGAAAGTAAAAATTATTGTATTTTGGCTAAGGCCGACCATGTACCCACACACAAGTATTTTTATTGGGTATGATAAAGTTGAGAAATCGTTGGTTGATTAGAATGGTATATTGTATCAGCCTGCAAGCTTGATACCTTAGCTTAGGGTGATAGTATACCCTAAGTATCGCACAACTTCACTAAGCATTAAGATTCGCACAGTTTTGGTGAGCAATTAAGGTCTGCACAGCTTCGGTGAGCAAGTAAGGTTCGCACAGCTTTGGTAAGCATTGTTAGTATACTATATCAGCTCAATGGCTCAATAGGTCATCATAGAGAGAGAGGGTAGTATACTATTTTCTTTTTAGCCTTTGAAGCAAGCTACTATCTATTTTCAGCTTAGAGTAAGTTGTCCGCAAGGTAGTCAGACTTTATAGATAGTATTGATTTGGCCGACCGAGAGAATGTCATGATGACATGTACTCGACTGAGTCGATCGATCGATAGTTCGATCTGATTGGTTGAAATGATTGAATGGATATTCGAATTTTACTGACTTGCAGGAAGAAACTAAGGCCAAGGTAAGTCCCCTGACTTATGATTGTGCTTAGGCAGCCTTAGGGCATATTTTCTTCCTAGTCAGGTCTTAGGGGGCTGAACTTGCTGAGACGTCGTCTCACCCCGTTGTAGGATAACATTTTCAGGTCCCTAGATGGTGGTCGTGGAGGACCGGAAACCCTAGAGTCTAAGGTGGAGATCAAAGAATCGGCAAACGTGTCTGACTAGAGGGTCATAGGACAGTTCCCTTTTGTTGAGCCAATATTTTTGTACACAACCCAATATTGTAAATAGACATGTTTGTTTATAAAAGGTTTGTTTTGGTTGGGAATTTGTGGCCCTACTTTTCTATCCCATTAAATTGTTATCTATGAATTATTTATCTACATGTGTATTAAAACAAATGGGTCAGCGATGCGTCTTGGGACGTCACTATTATATCGACCGAGCAGGGATGGGCACAGGCTCAGAGAATCGAGGCGTGACAGGAAGAGCATTACCTCAAAAACATCAAAAAGGAAACATCATATTCTTCTCTAGGATGAAGAAGAGGAAGATGATGATGACAAGACCATCTCTACTATCGCCTTCCGTGATCTTAAAGGAATAGTTGATTCTGAGGAAAAAGAAGAGGATGAAAGCGAGAAAGAACTAGAAGAAGAGAGTGATGGTGAAGAAACTGAAGTGAAAGAGAGTGAGGATGATGACTCAAAAGGAGATGCCAATGAGAACAAAGAACGTGAGGAGACTGATAAGAAATGAGAAGACATAAGGGGAATTGATGCTAAGGTGTTGGGGAGATGGGAACTAGTAAACAAACCCATGCTGGAAGAGAAGGGGTTCAGGAATGAGAAGTTACTTCTTAGACTGAAGCCACTAAGATAGGGGGAGTAGGTGAAATCAACTGCTAGTGATGAAATCAGTCAATCTCCTCCAAATACTCAAGACATTTTTGCATCTCATTTCCCTGAAGTCTCACCTAAGTGTCAACACAAAGAAGTCAATGTTTAGGGGGAGCAACGAATTTCACACATTGAAGTCGATATTCCTTCACCTTTGGATACTCTACCGGTACAATTTGCTAAAGCTAGTGCTCAAACAGAACCAGAATTAAACTATCCTCGGCTAATAGAACTCTTCTTGGAGATTAAGGCACAGCAATATGCAATAGAGTTTGCAATCCAAAAGTTGCATGATGCTCTCGGTATTACCTCAAAGTCTCTTATAAGAAATGTACAATCTCTTGATGATCAAGTCCGGACTTTGAACAAACATGCATCGCAAAATCTGACAAAAGTTGAGATTATTTATCATCGGTGCCTGACTAAGCTTGAGAAGACCGTGCAGACCTTAGAGGATTTCCGCCTTATTCGTGTTCCAAAACAGCCCTGATCCTTTTTCGAACCAACCTCTTTTTATGCTTAACTGATTTTATATTTTTGTTAATGATAAAAATGGGGAGAGATTATGCAGATTGAATCTTATATTTGACATGTGATTGTGTTTGACTTTTCTTGGTGTGGTTTGTAGACTTTTAATTGACATGTTTTGTGGATGCAGACTGTATATAGATTATGTGTATATTATGTTTATTATCTGTTTTCTCTATCAATTATCATGTGTTGTTAAAGTATTGTTTTGCATGATAATTTTCATATAATGATTGAATCTACATGAAAGTTTTGTCACCATCAGAAAATGGGAGGTTGTTGAGAAAACTCCTATCAAGTTTCAAAGTTAACAAAACTTTCTTATTATAAAGAATACTAGACTTATGTACTCTATTGTGGAATATATTTTGTCAAAGTCTAATTACTTCAGAAGTCATTTCTACTCTGACGAGATCTAGATTGAAACCAAGTCCAAAATGAAGATAAAATCAGACTCAGGATTATTGATCTTTTGACAAGGATTCAGTAAGAAAAAGATTTATCCTTAATATCTGGCTTTCTAGCAAAGAATCCCACTTACCTTATATATATGGAACTAATCACGAATTGATGAAATCAATTTTGAAGACAAGTTTCTTTTTGGGAAGCATTTACTTATGAAAACCTAGATTCTAAACCACCGGCCGTGGTGGCTCCGTTGGGTAGGCTTCAGGCCTTTGAGGGAGAGGTCGGGAGTTCGAAGCCCCTGCAACGCAAGTTGCAGGGAGGCTGGTGGGCCATTAGGTGATTGACGCGTGGCGCCAGGGTGATGGTCTCCCCGCTAGCGACACCTAGGGGGTTTACGTGGCGGCTGTTGGCCAAGGCGGTTCCTCCAGCATCAAAAAAAAAAAAAAAAAAAAAAAAAAAACCTAGATTATGATTGTATGGGCAACCAGAATCATTAGATTTTCATCTCAATCTTCAACCAGTTACATGATTTTCTTAATCGATTTTATCCAATGAATTGATTGGAAGAAATTCCTTTGGGGAATGCCAACGGTTAAAAAGACGTAAAGGAGTATTTGAGGAGGTCATTCAGTCCATTTGACGTTGTGTGTGAAAATTGAAATTCCAAAGTTTGAGGCATTTCCAATCACTTGTTCTTCATCGACAGCACTTACAAATTGTATTCAAAAGAGAAAAACATAAGAAGAGTGACTTAGTTAGAGAAAAAGAAATCATCTACTAAGTGTTTACACTCAAATTATTGTATTTCTCTATTGATACCTTAGTGAATTACAACTAAAAGGCTGTCAGCGTAGGAAAGTGGATGTAGGTTTAGGATTTTCTCTTCCCTTAACTCTTTTTGATTTGGTTGTTACAATCTTTTTTTTCTAAACTTATCAAATTTCTAAACCATCACTAATTGAGTCTGAATTTACTTCAGAAGTCTGGTGGCACTTTTCATTAGACTTTGCTTAAAATATAATTTATTCTGCATTTATTTGCTTAATTTATTTTTACACCTATTTACCCCCCTCTAAGTGGTAATACTAGCATTTTCAGGGGACATCGTATCTAGGCGCATAAACAAATTGGATGATTGGTCATCAACTTTGATTTTCAAAAGTTGTTGGTCTATTCTTTAAATATGTGACCCCTAACCTTGTTATTTAGAGCTTGTTTTGTTTTGACTATTTAGGATTTGTCTCAACTATAAATGTATCTCTCTCATGTTTCTATGAAAATGAATAAAATGTTACTTTGATCCCAAAAAAAAAAGTGAACTTGCGTCCTTTCCTTGACTTTTTCTGCAGAGCAAACTGAATGTGTCTCAATATATTGAATGTTTACCACACGACTTCTGCCA